>NW_018364243.1:84043-87811 GCF_002078875.1 Numida meleagris | reverse complement strand
CCACCAAGCGGTCAGAAGAGGTTTCCTTGGTTGGTCAAAGCACAACCCATTATTTTCTCCCCACAAGAACACACACTATCCCACCTTCCTCCACTTTAATTGTCCCCATCGTGGTGTTTACAAGACACTTACACTTCTGCACAGGCTCAACACCAGTCCTTTGCATCATTATCTTCCTCGAGAGACAGTTGATCCCCATCTTTCTGCTCTCACAATCATCCCTCGCACCCTTTACGAGGCACCTTTGTCAAAGGCAGGCTATAAACACTGAAAGGAACCCATAGACTGGGCCAGCCTCGACCTGCGATAAACAGCTCCCCAGCCATTTCCACCTTGAATATTCTCAATAATAACACCTGCAATTTCTCTGCCGGCTGCATGGGGAAAACATCTGCCCTGTGGGTGAAGGTGGACACGGAGCAGCCCCGCACGCACCTGGGGTTTTTGCGAGCCTCAAGGTAAGAGCCACGGCTCAGCCTCGGCTTTGGCAGCGCAGAGCTCGGAGTGGGCACCAGCCCCCTCCACTGCCCGTTGGTGCTGCACCCAAACCCTTGTGGCTCTGCTGCTGTCCGGTAGGTCTCAGGGCACGGGACTTCTGCAAGTGAGAAATAAGGCAGTGGTTAATAAAGAGGAATATCTTCCTCGCCGTGCTGCTGTAGGGAGGGAACAGGAAAAAAAATAAACAAAAAAACCCAACACACTGCAGGGCAAAAGAAAAAAAAAAAAAAGAAGCATCTTACCTTGGCTGTAATTGAGAGCGCACGAGGCATTTCCAGCTGGGCAAGCGAAACTGCTGGTCTTGTTTGGTAAAAACTGCAGGGAAAGATTGCAGGTTTTTATTAGAAAAGAGCACAATTCTAAGTTTTAAACCCCATGTAGCTACTGCCCCTCCATCGCATAGTTATCATTAGTAATTGCTGACAGAATAGAAAGGTGCCAGAAGGCACCGGTGTGGGCCTGACAACACAGCACCTTGTTGGACAGGTGCTATGAGCCTCCCTTCCCCCTCTAAAATCCCCTCTGCCACATGTGATCTCACTTTTAAGGAAAAGAGAAAAAACAAACATCGTTTTCATCTTATTACAGGCCAAGAAAAAAAAAAACAGCCTCAGGACAACGCTGCCTCTGGACAACTCATCAAGGCACGATACGCCCACAGGCATATACAGACCCAGGGCAGATTTCACCAAAAAGTTTTTATCTTTGCTTAAGATGCTAATCAGCAATTAACAGCACAAACAGGGACCTGCAGCACTCTGTCTGCTCAGGAAGCTTTCAGTGTTACAAACACCAGGCAGGTGGTGTGACTGCTGCTTGAAATGCCCCACTGCTTTTGAATATAAGAAAAGGGTACTGTTGGAAGGGAGCTACAGAAATAGAGTACAGCTGACTGGCTCCTTCAGAACTTACCAAAAGTTCAGATATACGATTGAAGGCATTCTGCAAATGTGTCCCGAGCACTGGCAGGCACAGGGCACCACTCACCTCCCTGGGAAGCTTATCCCAGCATTTGACCACCCTCATGGTAAAGAGGCTCTCCTTCAATCCAGTTGAAACCAGCCCCCCCAGCCCAGCTCTGTGCCGCTCCCCTGCGTTCTATCATCACTCACCAGAGTGAGTGTGAAGAGATGTGCGCCCACCTCTCCATTCCCCTCCTCAGGGAACGGCACTGAGCAATGAGGTCACCTCTCAGCCCCATCCTTTCTGTTCTACACAACCCAAGTGTCCTTATAGACCACACTTCTCCTCGTACATCTTGACTGCCACCCTGTCACCTTCCTCTGGACTCTTCCAAAGACCTCAGCACCTATTTCACAGTGCAGAGCCCAGAACTGAATGCATTATCCCACCGAACACATAAAGGGATCCCCCCTGTTTGGACCGGGGCAAGCCACGAGCCACAGAGCGGTGCCAACCTTGGTGCTGGGTGGGCAGAGCACGTCCCGCAGCCCGGCCCGGGGCGGCAGGGGGAAGGCCTTGAACCCCGAGCCGTGGCCGGCGGAGTCCCGGGTCTCCATCCTCATTGGGTCCGTGCGGTCATCTGGGGTCGGGGCAGCGTCCAGAGGCTGAAAAGCGGGACTGCTTCTGCCCTGGGATCGGGTTTTCCTTTTAAAAAAAAAGGAAACGCTGCGGAAACCGAAATGCCCCCCGCCAGACCCCGGGCCCGGGGCTGCCAACGGCGGGGAACCGCGCGGGGAAACGGCCGCAGCCCCGAGGAAAGGAACGGCCCCGGGGCAGGGGAGAAGGGGGCGAGCGGGGCGCGGTGAGGCTCCGCGGTACCGGCTGCACGGACAGGCCGTGCTGCTGCAGGCCGGGTTACCGGGGCCACGGGCACGCTTACGGCTCACCGGGACGAGGGGGGCCAGGTACCGGCAGGCACGGATCCTGCCCCCGGCCGGAGGGAGCCGAGGCCCAGCCCCGCACCCAGGCCGCATCTTCAGTCGCCCCCCTCCCGCTCTTACCGGAAGCAGCCCCAGCGCGCGCGCGTTTCCCAGGCTTGGCGGCAACGGCGGCAACGGCAGCTGCCGGCAACGAGGCGGACGGAAGGGGAAGTTGGCGCCGCCGGAAGTGACGCCATGATGTGGCGGAAGCCGCTCGTGCAGTCGCTGGCGGGCGGCAGGGAGCGCCCCCTGGCGGCGCGGAGGGGGAGAGACCTTGGGGGGGAGCATGTGGGGTGGGGGGCGTGGAGGAGCTGTGGGAGCGCCCTACGGCGGGGGAGAGCCCACGGGGTCTGTGGGGGCATCGTGTGGGGGGAGCCTATGGAGGGGCCATTGGGAGCCTATGAGGGAGCACCCTATGGGGGGACACGGTGGGGCAGTATCCGCCTATGGGGATCACGGAGTGGGGCATGTCACACTATGGGGTGTCCCCCTGTGAGACAGGGATCACATGGCGGTGACGGGGAGGGCCTGGCGTGGTCAGTCCCATTATAGCTGATCCCCTTACAGCCGTCCCATTATAGCTGATCCCAACAGCCGATCCCGTTACAGCCGATCCCGTCCCAGCCGATCCCTGCAGCCGATCCCGTTACAGCCGCTCTGGTTACGGCCGATCCCATTACAGGTGATCCCCTTACAGCCCTGCGGCCATGGGGGCTCTCCCCGAGCTCTCTCTCCTGGCCTCGGCCGTGCTCGGCCTCGCTGCCCTCCTCGTCCTCCTCACCCTCCTGCCGCCAGGTCAGAGCCTGCGAGCGGCGGGGGTGGCCTGGGGACAGAGGCTGGGGTCACGGGGAACAGGGGCTGGGACCAGTGAGGGAAGAGAGACTGAGACCGGTAAGGAGCGCAGACTGGCACCAGTAAAGGAACAGAGCCTGGGACCAGTGGGGGAAGAGAGGCTGAGTCTGGGACCAGTAGGGAGCAGCGATAGGGACCAGTAAGGGAACAAAGCCTGGGACGGGAACCATTAGGGAATGCAGCCTGGGAACAGTAGGGGATAGAGACTGGAACAAATAAGGGAAAAGAGACTGGGATCAGTAAGGAGCGCAGACTGGGACCAGTAAAGGAACAGAGCCTGCAATCAATAAGCAATTGGAGCCAGACTGAGACCAGTAAGGGAATACAGCCTGGGATCATAAGGAGGATAACGTGGGACCAGCAGAGAATACAGTCAAGCAGAGCCACCTCCCCTGGGGACACAGTGGTCCCCACCGTCCCCCCCACGCCCCAGGCCTCCATCCTAATGAGGGGTGCCACCTCCATGCCTCACTTTCCCCCCCAACCCTGCTACTTCTGCACCAGGCCACAGAAATCCTCCTCCCACCCCCCCCCC
>NW_018364243.1:69571-82648 GCF_002078875.1 Numida meleagris | reverse complement strand
GGGGGGGCACAGGGTGCTGCCACCCTGACCTTCTCCGCTGTAACCCAACGCCGTGGGGGCAAAGGGCTGAGCCTGAAAATAACCCGAAACCGGAGCCGCCTGCTGGCGGGGAGCGTGGTGCCCATTCCGGGGTGCAGGTGCCCATTTTGTCTGTGGGGGGGGGCTTTGCCCGCAGGGTGGTACGGTCATCGGCAGCGCCCGCTGCCAGGATTTCCGGACGCGCGAAGGACGCCTGAAAGCTGCCCGCAACCTGGTGAAGCGCGGCATCACCAACCTCTGCGTCATCGGCGGCGACGGCAGCCTCACCGGTGCCGACACCTTCCGACACGAATGGAGCAGCCTCCTGGGCGAGCTGCTGAAAACGGGTAAGGTCCCCCCCCCCGCTAAAAAAAAATTCTCCTTGTTGAGCTTGTAGCGCGTTGCTTTAAGCACATTTTGCACCAAGATGTGGGCTTTTCCCAGTGGAAGTAGCAGAGATTTTGGCAGTTTTGTCCCAAAAGGATGTTTAGGGGGGGACACGGAGGGAAGGGGGTGTCCCACCCCACTCGCCCTCTTTTAGGGGGGATCACGGCGGAGGAGGCGAAGAAGTCGAGCTACCTGAACATCGTGGGCATGGTGGGCTCCATCGACAACGACTTCTGCGGCACCGACATGACCATCGGCACCGACTCAGCGCTGCACCGCATCATGGAGATCGTGGACGCCATCACCACCACGGCCCAGAGGTGACACAGGGACATCCCTGCCCCACACCTTGGGGAACTGGGCGCCTGCGTCCCCGCTCTTTCCATGGGGCGTAACCGAGCTCTGCGTCTCCTGCAGCCACCAGCGGACGTTTGTGCTGGAAGTGATGGGTCGTCACTGCGGGTACGTCCCCCACGCTGCCACCAGGGTCTGTCTCCTGAGGAAACAAGAAGGAGAAAAGCCCCACACGGCCTCTTTTTCTGCACCCCCAGCTACCTGGCTCTCATCACCTCCCTGGCCTGTGGCGCTGACTGGGTCTTCATCCCCGAGGCCCCCCCTGAGGATGGCTGGGAGGACCACTTGTGCCGGAGGCTCACGGAGGTGGGGCAGGCTGCAGCGGGGTGCCATGTGCCCATCCCCATCCCCACTTTCATCCCTGGACCTTGCCTTGTCCTTGTCTCCATCCCCATCCCTGTTCCCATCACTGTCCCCATCTCCATCTCCTTTCTTCTCCCTGTTTTGTCCCCATCTCTGTCACCATCACCATCCCCGTCTTCTCCCTGTCCCTATCCATATCCTGATCCACATCCCTGTCCCCATTGTTACCCCCATCTCCCCCAGACCCGTTTTGGTGGCTCGAGGCTGAACATCATCATCGTGGCAGAGGGCGCCATTGACAGGCACGGCAAGGCCATCACCTCCGACGATGTCAAAGACGTGAGCAGGATGCAGGGACCCCCATTTCTGCCCCCATTGTTGGCCCTGGCAGAGTCTGGGCACCCTGTCCCCATGCCGACCCCGCTGTCTTGCAGCTGGTGGTGAAGCGTTTGGGCTACGACACCCGTGTCACCATCCTGGGCCACGTGCAGCGCGGCGGGACACCCTCCGCCTTCGACCGCATCCTGGTAGGCAGCTCCCTCCCTCCTGCGCCCGTCCCAGCTGAGCGGAGCCGCAGTGACATCCCCGTCCCTGTCCCCGTCCCTGCAGGGCAGCAGGATGGGAGTTGAAGCCGTCATGGCCTTGCTGGAAGGGACCCCTGATACCCCTGCCTGCGTCGTCAGCCTCTCAGGGAACCAGGCCGTGCGCCTGCCCCTCATGGAGTGCGTGCAGGTGGTGAGTGCAGGGTGGCGGGCACGGAGCAGCCTGGGCTGCATGCGGAGCTGCGGAGCAAACCCGGCCAGTGCGGAGCAAACCCGCTCAGTGGGGTGCAAACTCAGTGCGGTGCAAACCTGGCCAGTGTAGTGCAAACTTGTTGAGAGCGGTGCAAACCTGCCCATCTCTGCTCCCTGCAGACCAAAGACGTGACAACGGCAATGAATGAGAAGCGCTTCGACGATGCTGTGAAACTGCGGGGCCGGTGAGCAGCTGCACCACGTCCCTCGTTGGGGTCACGGGGTTCTGGCCATCCCCAGCGCTCCCTCACCCCCTTTTTTTTTCCTTCCCCTCCCTTCTCACTTCCCCAGGAGTTTCCAAAATAACTGGAATGTCTACAAGCTGCTGGCACACATCCGCCCACCCTCCGCCAAGGTAAGGAGGTGGGATGGGGTGTGGAGGGGGTACACCGAGACCCCCCCCGACACTGTCCCCTCACCCCACAGAGCGGGTACACGTTGGCTGTGCTCAACGTGGGCGCCCCGGCTGCCGGCATGAACGCAGCCGTGCGCTCCACCGTGAGGATCGGACTCATCCACGGGCACAGGATGCTGGCGGTGCACGACGGCTTCGAGGGGCTCGCCTTCGGGAAAGTGCGAGGGCAAGGGGGTGCACGGGGTGGGGGAAGGGGGTGCACAGGGAAAAGGGATACATGGGGAAAGGAAATACACAGGGAAAGGGGATGCATAGGGATGGGAGGACGTGGGAAAGAGAATTGGAAAAGGGTGCATGGAGAAAGGGGGGTGCACGGGGATGGAAGGGGTGCATGAGCAAAGGAGAAAGGGGGTGCATGATAGGGGGGAGGGCATGGGGAAGAGAGGTACATGGGGAAAGGAGATGCATGGGGATGGGAGTACACAGAGGAACAGAAAGGACAGGGATGGGGGTGCACAGGGAAAGGTTGCAGCCCTAAAAGCTGCAGCCCCCAGGACAGGGCTCTCCACCCAGCGTGGGGCTTTGCTTAACTCTCAGCCTTGCATGCACTGGAGTATGGTGGTAGTGATATGCTGTGTGCCGAGGGTGGTGCATGTCAAAATGCTCCTCTTGCCCCCCCCACCCAATTTTCTCATTGCTGCTTCCCCCTCGCCCCCTCCCACCAGGTGGAAGATATCACCTGGGATCAGGTTGGCGGCTGGACGGGTCTGGGGGGATCCAAACTGGGGACGAAGAGGTAACGCTGCCCCGTGGAAATCTGGGTGCGGGGGCCCAGGCGAAGCCCACCCCCGGAGGCTTTACCCTCCCACGCTTCGGCCAGGACCTTGCCCAAGAAATACTTTGAGGAAATCAGCGCCACCATCAGCAGCTTCAGCATCCACGGGCTGATCATCATCGGGGGCTTCGAGGTGAGTGGGGTGGCGTGGGGCTGGGGGGGCACCTCCCGGTGCTGTCCCCTTACCCTCCTTTCCCCCAGGCCTTCATAGGCAGCCTGGAGCTGATGGAAGGAAGAGCCAAGTTTGAGGAGCTCTGCATCCCGATCTGTGTCATCCCCGCCACCGTCTCCAACAACGTCCCCGGCTCTGACTTCAGCATCGGTGCTGACACAGCTCTCAACACCATCACCACGGTGCGGCTTCAGCACCCCCATGGCACCCGGCCCCCAATCTCTGGTTATAATTAAACACCCCCCGACCCAAACCCCTTCCTCCCACCCCGCAGACCTGCGACCGCATCAAGCAGTCGGCGGCAGGGACCAAGCGGCGCGTCTTCATCATCGAGACGATGGGCGGCTACTGTGGGTACCTGGCCACCATGGCGGGGCTGGCGGCTGGCGCCGATGCCGCCTACATCTTTGAGGAGCACTTCAGCATCCGTGACCTGCAGGTGGGGACCCACCGGCATTGCCATGGGGCTGGGAGGGCTGCATTTATCCCTGATCGCATCCCAACTCAACTGAGCAATGTTGAAGGGATGGAGAATGCGTTCATCCACGCCCATGTTCCCATAAAACTGAGCATTGCTTAAGGGACAGGGGCTGCATTCATCCCTGCCCGTGTCCCTCTGAAACTGAGCATCACTGCAGGGAAGGGGGAGGCATTTAACCCTGCTTGTGTCCCCCCCAACCAACCATCACCATAGGGATGGGGGTGTTGCTCTTATTCCTACAGCATTCCCAAAACCCCAGCCCTGAACACCCCTTTTTCTCATCCCTAGATCAATGTGGAGCACTTAACCGAAAAGATGAAGACAACGGTGAAGCGCGGGCTGGTGCTCAGGTACGGATGGGGCCACGGGAGGCATCGGCTGAGCCCTGTATGCATGAGCCGCCCCCTGAGCCCCCGTCGCCTCACACAGGAACGAGCGCTGCAACGAGAACTACACCACCGACTTCATCTACAACCTCTACACGGAGGAGGGCAAGGGCATCTTCGACTGCCGCAAGAACGTGCTGGGGCACATGCAGCAGGTGCGGCCATGCCGTGAGCCCCCAGCAGCGGGCAGGAGCCCCTCAGCCGCAGCTCCCCTGCCACCTGCTCCCATCTCCCTCTGCAGGGTGGCACCCCGACTCCCTTCGACAGGAATTTTGGCACTAAAATGGGCGCTAAGTCGGTGGCCTGGATCACTGGCAAGATCAAGGAGTGCTCCCGACACGGTGGGTCCCATGGGGGCATAGCCGGGGGGGTCCTGTCTGTGTTTGCGAAGCCCCTTCCCCTTCCTGCAGCCACACCGCGCATCGCAGATCACCAAAACTCAGCTCCTGCCCAAGCTGCGCCCGCACGCTCACCCTTCCTGCTCCTCTATTTCAAAGCAAAGGACCGCTGTGCTCTGTGGGCGTGGGTTCCGCTGCCCCCTCCTCAGGGGGGCTGTGATGCTGAGCCCACTCCCGGCGCTCCTTGCAGGTCGCATCTTCGCCAACACGGCCGACTCAGCGTGCCTGCTGGGCATGCGCAAGCGCAGCCTGGTCTTCCAACCCCTCACCGAGCTCAAGGAGCAGACAGACTTCGAGTAGGTTCCCCCCCACCCCCCCCCAGCACTGCCACAGGAGCACAGTGCAGGGCTCACATTCTTTCCCTCTCCCCAGGCACCGCATCCCCAAGGAGCAGTGGTGGCTGAAGCTGCGCCCCATCCTGAAGATCCTGGCCAAGTACAACATCGAGCTGGACACCTCGGAGAAGGCGCTCATGGAGCATGTCAGGCAGAAGAGGATCTCCCAGGAGTCCCACATGTGAGGAAGGACCCTCTGAACAACGCCCCCCAAAAAAATCCCCCACAGCATCTTCACTTTTGAAAGAGCAGTCTTCCTGAAGCTGAGGGTTTCCTCAGGGTAATTTTGGGCTGGTTTAGATCCAGCCAGGTGTTTTATGGGCTTTTTAAAGAGAAAAGCGTTCCGCAAGCGGCTCGCGTTGTGGCAGGACGTTGCATTGACCTAAAAGCAAGGGTCGAGTCTCTAGGGCATCACTTTAGTTTGAAACTCAGAATTGTGACGCTTCAATAAACCAGCACTGCTCAGTGGTGGTGACAAACACGAACTGTGCTCGCACTCTCCGGCACTCACCCACCAGCAAAGGCACACGTGGCTGCTACGCACGCACAGCCATACAAATACAACCTTACTTTCTCCCCCAGAGTAATTATCCACATTTACCCTTTCTCATCTCCTCTTTGAGAGCTCAGGGCGGCTCTCCCAGAGGATTCTCAGGTGACAAACGGGAACAGGGCACCACCCCGCTTGCCCTGGCTGTGCAACACAAACCTTCCAGAGCATGGCTTGCAAGGAGCCATTTATTTCTGTGGACAGAAGCTGGGGAGACACGGGGCAGGCAGTGGCTCCGCGTCCTCACCTGCAGCCCTGTGTCCCTCCGCCACGTGAGGAGCTGCTGCCTGTGCCTCCAAACACACGCGTTCCACACACATAAATAAAAGCAGCCCCGGCGCTGTGAGCTGGCAGTGCAAAACCAAACCCAGAACTCCAATGGGTTCTTGGATGGCAGATCAGAGGCAAAGCTCCCGCTTAAGACCATCCTGCGCTCGGGGCAAAGCCGCTCAGGACAGCAGGGAAAAGGTTTCCTCCTTTTGCAATTGTGGCCAAATTTCTGGTGAGAGTGCAGCAAGTGCAGGGCCCTGCTCACTGCTCAGGCATCCGTCAGGGCACTTCCTCACTCCCCAGTCCTCATACCATCGGTGCCACAAAGGGTTTTCTTCAGCAAGCACTGCAATCCCTGGGGCTCCCCACCTTCTCTCTTTCCCTAAAGCACTGATTCTCCCTGGATACATCTGAAAAATTACAGATATGGGGGTGAACAAAGCTCTTCTGGGCGCCAGCAGGGGAGTCCCGTGTCTGTCCCCGGCGCTGTGTGCAGAGAGGAGGCTGCGGATGCTCACTCCAAGGAATGGACTCACACTGCACATGCTCACCCACCGGGCCTCTCCGCATCCTGCAGCGCCTTGAGTCCTTCAGAAAGGAGAGATTTCTCTGCTCTCACCCAGAAAGCCTTGCTTTCCCCAAGGTCAACCCCAATGGGAAGAGAAAAAGAACAGGTTAATCCAGCAGGTGGGACGGAATTTGCCGTTTGTTAAAGGGAGGATTGTTCATTTGACAAGGCTGAAAACGCAGAGAAGGAGCTCGTGAGGAGCAAGCGCTACAGGCAAGGAGAGGACACGGCGCCCATCGGTGGGTCCCGCTGTCCATCCAGCGCCTGCTGGTCACACATCAAGCAGTGAATTCGTGCCCGTGGCTGCCCCGTGCCTAGCTGAGGAGCAGCACGTACTCCTTCAGGCAGGTGGGCAGGGGCAGCTGCTCCACGGCCTCGGGCAGGAAGCGCACGCCCAGGCTGCGGCGCACAGCGTAGCGCGACAGCGTCTGCAGCGTGCCGGGTGCTGAGCAGAGCAGCGTGAGCTTCTCACAGAGCTGCTGGTCCCTGGTCACCTCCCAGGGCATGCTGCCGTTCTTGCGCAGCTCGAAGTGTCCGATGGCGCGGTGCAGGAGGTCGAAGCAGGAATCCTCACGCTCCGTGCCCAGTCCCCGCACCAGCAGCGCTACCAGTCGCGAGATGGGGGTCTGCCCTTTTAAATTGACCACCCGCACCTCCGCCCCGAAGTCGAGCAGGATGCTGACACTCTCCAGGTTGCCCTTCATGGCGGCCCAGCTGAGCGGCGTGTCGTCGTTGTAGTCGCGGGCGTTCACCAGGGCGCCGTTCTCCAGCAGCGAGCGCACGCACTCAGCCGTGTTCTTGAAGGCGGCCCAGTGCAGCGGCGTGTCCTTGTTGCCGTCCAGCGCGTTGGGGTCGGCTCCGTACTCCAGCAGGATCTCCACACAGGTCTCATCCTTCTCGGCCGCGTAGTGCAGGGCCGTGCGGTTGTAGCCATCCAAGGCGTTGACCTGCGGGAGGAGGGCACGGGGTGGGAAGACGCACGGTGACTGATACTGGTGCGACACGAAGCGCTCCCCAGATCACATAGAATGGTTGGGTCGGGAGAGACCTCAAAGCTCCCTCGGCTCCACCCCCTGCCCTGGACTGCTCCCATCGCTCCATCAGACGCCCAGGCCCCATCCATGGCCCTGAGCACCTGCAGGGGCACCCACAGCTCTCTGGGCAGCAGTGCCGTGGCCTCGTTGCCCTCTCAGTGAAAAACTTCTCACTGACATCTAACCTACATCTCCTCTCCTTTAGTTTAAAGCCATTCCCCCTTTTCCTACTGCTGCTACCTGCCCATGTAAAACGTCACTCTCCCTCCTGTTTCTAAGCTCCCTCTATTCACTGGAGGGTGTCCCCAGAGCCCTCTCTTCTCCAGGCTGAACACCCACAGCTCCCTCAGCCTCTCCTCATAATAGGTGCTCCAGCCCCTGAGCATCTTCATGGCCCTCCTCTGAACTCTGGTCACGTTCCTCCTTGTCACAGGAGGAGGAAAATAAAGCACACACAAGGTGGGTGGTGCAATCTACCAGCTGCCAAAATTCAAGCAGGAGACTGACAACGTTTAACACTTCTTTCAGGCTTTCAATACAAGTCTATTTTCAAGCAGGTACACTACTGAAATGTTGGAATTGCCTCTGTGTTTGCACAATACACCTTCACCCAGACTCATTCTGCACTAAAAGAGAGCAGAGCAGCTGCCACCAAGACAAAGAACAAGTCTGGCAGCACTTGAAATGGATGGTTCCATCTTGCTAAGGAAGCAAAGACTCCAGCACCACGACACTGCGACCCTGTTTGAAAGAGGTGTTTACCTCTGCTCCCTTCTGCAGCAGCAGCTCCACGCAGTCAGCGTCAGCCACCATGCAGGCACAGTGCAGCGGCTTCAGAGTGCCATGCATGCAGTTCACATCCGCGCCCTGCAGAAACAGCCAGCACGTGGGGTTAGAGTATGGACATCCATAAGTCATGTTCCCAGATGGCCAAAAAAAACAAAAATCGCAGAATCTCCCAAGTTGGAAAGGATCCACAGAAATCACAGAACTGGTGTCCCTGCAGGACCTCCAGAGTCCCCCAGTCCAGTCCCCACAACAGGTGGCACAGGAACACACCCAGGCGGGTTTGGATCCCTCCCAAGCAAGAGACTCTCCTACCTCTCTGGACAACTTGTGCCAGAGCTCTGCACCCTCAAAGCACAGTAGTTTTATTCTCATATTCCTACAAAGTTTCCTATTTTCCATTCTGTGCCCATCACTCCTTGTTCTGGCACTGCTGAAAAGAGCCTTCCCCCATCCATTTGATCCCCACCCTTCAGACATTGATAATCATCAATCAGATCTCCCCTCCCCTTCTCTCCCGCAGGTGAACAGCCCCAGAGCTCTCAGCCTGTCCCCACCAGGAGCTGCTCCAGGCCCCCACCAGTTCTGCACCGCCTGGAGAGCTCTCCTAGCAGTTCTCTGTATGCTCTGATCTGGGGAGCCCAGCACTGGGACCAGTGCTCTGGATGGGGCCTCCCCAGTGCAGAGCAGAGTGGGGGAGCACCTCCTTGCCCTGCTGGCCATGCTCTGTGCAGTGCCCCTCGGGGAACCATTGTTCCTCTTGGCTACTAGGGCACGCTTCTGGCTCATAGTTACTCCATTGTGTGCCCATCTCCCTCTGGTGCAGAACCTTTTTCCTAATAACCCTCCCCCCCCCAAGACCTCGACTCTCCCCTGACGCAGATTCATGCCGTTCCCTTGGGCCCTGCTGCCCACCACAGAACAGTGCTCAGTGCACGCCCCTCCGCTGCCCAGTGAGGAGCTGCGTGCCGCCATAAGACCTCCCCGCAGCCTCCCCTTCTCCACCCCTTCATTAACGGGGATAGTCTGGGACCGCCACCGCTCACCCGTCCAATCAGATCCTCCACGTTGTCTCTCGGGAAGGAGCGGATGGCGGCGATGGTACGGATGAGGCGCTCGGACAGCGAGTACTTGCTCTGCACGCTCTGCATGATGTACCACATCCTGCGGGCCGCCCGCCTGCCGCCGCCGCCCCGCCAGGCCCGGCCTGGCCCCCAAGCCCCAAGCGATGCCGGGGCGGGGTGGGACGGCGAGAAGAGGGCACCGGAGGAGGGAGGAGTCTGTACGAAGTAGGTGCAGCCTGGGCACACCGACGTCCTGGAACGCGGACGGGGCCCGGGCCCCCGGAACCGGCGCAGTCGCTGCAAGGCCAACTGGAGGCGGAAGTCACCGCCACCACCCGGAAGTGAAAGGAGACAGCGGCTGCGCATGCGCAGAGGATTCTTGACCTCGTCCCTCTGCCCTCTTTGCCAATCAGAGCGCGGCGCCTCTCTAGGTTCCGCCCTCTCATCAGTCCCGCCCTCACGATCCGAGTTCCTCCAATCGCCAGGCTCTGCTCCGCTCAATCCCCGCCCCCCAGCCTGCTGTCCGCCAATCATCTCTCTCCGTGTTCCCCCAGCGGGTGCCGGGGGCCCCAATTTGGGGGGTTCGGGGATGCGGGGCGGCGCTGGGCAGCCGCTGTCCGCGGGGCTGGGGGTGGGTGACATCGGGTCCCTGTGTGGGGTGACATCGGGGTATCCCATTGAGGGTGGCACCACGGTGGCCCTGTGAAAGTGACACTGGGTCTCTGCATTGGGTGACACCGGGATGTCCCTGTGTCCCTCTAAGGGTGACACCAGTGTCCCCATGGGGCTGGGGCTTGGGTGTCACTGGGGGGTGACACCGGGGTGTCCCCATGTTGGGTGACACCAGTGTCCCTGTGCTGGGTGACACCCAGGCCAGATCACACCAGTGGCCTCCAGTCCCGTCCTTTCTCCAGGCCCTGGGGCCAGGGTGGGTCAGAGCACTGGGACTTGGAGCACGGGAGTGGGGGCACCCCGATGTCACCCACACAGTGACCACCCGTGGGGAGCACTGGGATGCACTGGGAAGTGCTGGGTGCACTGGAACATACTGGAATGCAATGGGATGCCGTGGGAATGCTGGGTGCACTGGGAAGTACTACAATGCAATAAGAAGTACTGGGTATGCTGGGATATACTGAGATGTACTGGGACACACTGGATTGCACTGGGTGCACTGGGATTCACTGGGATGCACTGGAATGCAATGGGATGCAATGGAAAGTGTTGGCTGCACTGGAATGTACTGGGATGTACTGGGATGCACTGGGAAGTTCTGGGATGTTCCCCCGCCCCCCATCAGCCCCATCAGCTGCAAACATGGATGCGGGGTGCGAGGGTGAGGGGCAGAAAGGACCCCCCTGTACCCCCTGCATCCCCAAGTGCACAGCACCACACACAACATGGGGGGGTGTTTCCAATTCCCCCATAACCCCCTCTGAGCCCCCCCCCACTACCACCATTCACGAGTAGGGACCCCCCCGCGCCCCCCCCTTCGCCCCCCCCAGCACCACGCGGGGCCGCGCGCCGGGGTCCCCCGCAACCCCCGGCTGGGGGGGTCCCGTTCCCGTCCCCATCCCCACTGCGGGTGGGTTGTGTTTTTTTTATGGGGGGGGAGGTCCGGGGGACAAGAGCTGCGCCATCACTGGAGCCCCTACTGCCGCCCCCCGGCCCCGGTGAGCTGGGGGGGAAGGGGGCAAAGCCGTGGTGTGAGTGCGGGGGGGTTCCTGGTGCTGCGGGCGGTGCTCGTGCCCCCCACCCCCGGCGCTCACTCCATTCCTTTGCTTTGCTTTACCCTCCCCCGCCGCCCGCCGCCCCCCAGCAGCGTTTCCCCGTCTGAGCGTGATGGATGCAGAGGGGGGGCCGTCCGGCCCGGACCCCCCCCGGGATCCCGAGGGCACCGCCGCAGGTGAGCCCCTGCTCCCCCTCCACCCAGGACGGGGCCGGGAAGCTGGGGGGGGCTCATGCGTAGGGGTGGGGAGGGTGACACGATTGTGGGGCACTGTGGGGCCGGGGGGGTCCTGGAGTGCTCTGATCTGACAGTGTGGGGTGCCCTGGTGCCGGGGGGTGCAGGGTGCCCCCATCCCATGATAGGGCAATACCCCAGTGCCATGGCATGAAGATGCCCCGATCCCATAACATGAGGATGTCCCAGCACTGGAGGGTGGGGACCCAGGTGTGCCCCCATCCCATAATATGGCACTGTCCCTGTCCCATAGCATGAGGAAATCACAGTCCCATGGGATGGGGGTGCGGGGATGCCCCCATCCCATAATATGCCCAAGTCCCAGTCCATTGTGGTGGGGACACCCCATCTGCATGTCATGGGAATGCTCCCGTCCTGCGGTGCGGGGGTGCTCCAGGTGATGCCGGGACGTGGGGGTGTCCCATCCCCATGGCATGGATATGTCCTGACCCCACACACAGCACGGGGGTGCTCCCATCCTGGGCTGTACCCAGGATGATGCCCGAATTTGGGGGTGCAGGGATGTCTCAACTGCACAGCCAGGGGGACACCCCAAGCTCGGGGTGCGGGGATGTCCCCATCACGCAGTATAGGGATGCACCAATTTTGGGGTGCAAGGTTTTCCCCATCACACAATATGGGGATGTTCCAGTTTTGGGGTGCAGGGATGTCCCCAAAGCAGGGAGGGGACGGGGAAGGGGCAGAGGGGACGGGGAAGGTGAGAATGGGAAAAGAGGGGGATGGAGGTGGGGAAGAGGGGGTGGAGTGGGTGGAAAAGGGATGGAGAAGGGGCAGAGGTCACAGAGATGAAGGGGAAGGGGGAGAGGGGATGGAGCAGGTGGAAATAGGGTGGAAAAGGGATTGGGATGATGCGAAGGGGATGGTGAAGGGGAAGAGGACGTGGAGAAGTTAATGGAAATGGGGTAGAATGGATGGAGGGGCTGCAAAGGAGATGGGGAAGGCACGAAGGGGACGAAGAAGGTGTAAGGGGGACAAAGAAGGCGCAGAGGGGATGGGGAAGGGGCAGAGGGGTCGCAGCCCCATATCCTGGAGTCCAGCCCCGCTCTCCCCACAGCCCATCCTGGCAGCGAGGCACCGGGTCGCCCTGCAAAGCGGTGTCGGAAAGCGGCAGCAGCGCGGCCCCAGAGCGGAGCTTTGGGGCACCCACGGGCTCTGGGGCCGCTGGAGGAGCTGCTGGGGTTGCGGGGCGGCCGGCTGCGCCCCACCATCTGCGGGGAGTGCGGGAAGGGCTTCAGCCGCAGCTCGGACCTGGTGCGGCACCGCATCACCCACACCGGGGAGAAGCCCTACACCTGCGGCGCCTGCGGGAAGGGCTTCAGCCAGAACTCCAACCTGGTCACCCACCAACGCATCCATACCGGCGAGAAACCCTTCAGCTGCGGGGCCTGCGGGAAACGCTTCAGCGAGAGCTCGGCGCTCATCCAGCACCAGCGGACCCACACCGGGGAGAAGCCCTATTGCTGCGGGGAGTGCGGGAAGCGCTTCAGTGTCAGCTCCAACCTCATCCGCCACCGGCGCACCCACACCGACGAGAAGCCCTATATCTGCGTGGAGTGCGGGGAGGGCTTTCGCCACAAGTCCCAGCTGCGCCGGCACCAGAAGCTGCACTCGGCGTAACGGGGACGTGGCTTTAGGGATGGGGAGCAGCGCTGGTCCCCGTCCCCTCATCCGCGTTCTCAGGATGGAGACCGTGGGGTGGGTGGGCAGCGCTGGACCCAGCCCCCCACCCAGAAACCCCAAAAGCCAAGGGGGGGAAAGCGGGATGGGGCGTTGGATGAGGGAACGCAATGGGGCGGTCGGGTCTGCATCCCAAACCAATAAAAGGCGCTGGAGCCGCACTGCCCGGCCAGGGTCATGGTGTAGGGCAGGAGATGGGGCCGCACTTTGCGTGGGGTGCATCAGTAGGGATGGATTTTCCAGTTCTCCCAGTTGGAGAGCGTGGTGCTGGCAGGAATAACGCCTACACCTGGTGGCACGCGCCTGCACGTGTGGCTGGCATTTTG
>NW_018364243.1:40834-67486 GCF_002078875.1 Numida meleagris | reverse complement strand
CCTACCCAGGGTCCTGTCCCCCCTCCTTCAGGATCAGTGCCCCCCCTAGATGTGGTTGGGTACATCAATGGAAGGGGAGGTTCAGGTACATCATTGCCGCCCCCCCCTTTGGTCCCCAGGCTGTCACCACCTGGGTCCCCCCCCACATCCCCAGGTCTGTGCCGCTGTCCCCTTAGAGCCACTGACATCCTCAGAGCAGAGGTGAGGAGGGGGACACAAAGGGGTGGGGGGGGCACAAGGGGACATGGGGGGCACAAAGGGACCGTAGTGTTGTACAGGGGGACGGGAAGGTGGTGGCACACGGGGATCTGCAGCACAAAGGGATATGGGGCATCACTAAGGGATTTTGGGGGGCACAAAGGGATTTGGGAAGGCATAAAGGGAAATGGGGGGGGACAGGAGGGGGACTTTTGGGTGGCACAAAGGGATTTTGGGAACGTGGGGGGGGGTTAGATGGAGCAGTGGGATTTGAGGTGGCATGATGGGACCTGTGCTGGTACAGAGGGAGGGGTGGGGGGGGTCTTGTGCTCAGCTGAGGTCTGGGTGCCCCCCCAGACCCACCCAGCTGCCCCCATGGAGCAGGATGAGCCCTGCGTGGTGGAACTCCACGACCCGGAGGAGGCGGGCATGGTGCGGAGGGTCTGCATCGGTGAGGAGGGGGTATGGGGGATGCTTGGGTGGGAGGCAAACAGCCCTAAGGTCGGGGTGGGGGTGGGGGGAGGTGGGGGTGGGGGCAGAGATCCAATGGGAGGGGCAAACAGCCCCAAAGACAGGGTGAGAGAGTCTTGATGGGGGGGCTAACAGCCCCAGGGGGAGGTCGGAGCGTGCCAAGGAAGGACAAACAGCCTCGGGGGCGTCCCAGTCCCCTCCCCAACTCCCTCCCCAGCCTCTCTCCCTCTGCCCCACAGTTGACGACGGCATTGTGAGCGACTGCAAGGAGGAGGTGCTGCCACAGGAAATCATCCAGAGCGTCATCCCCCCCCTCCCCCTGACCCCCAAGGGCAAGAGGCGGGGGGCAGTGGGGGGCCGTGGCGCTGGGGGCTCAGCCGCGGGGGGCTACAGTGAGGAGGAGCAGGAGGGAGGCGGGGGGCGGCTGCGGGGGGGCCGCCAGCGCCCCTTTATCTGCAACGAGTGCGGGAAGAGCTTCAGCCACTGGTCCAAGCTGCTGCGGCACCAGCGGACTCACACCGGGGAGCGGCCGAGCACGTGCGGGGAGTGCGGCAAGAGCTTCAGCCAGAACTCGCACCTGGTGCAGCACCGCCGGACGCACACCGGGGAGAAGCCGTACCGCTGCGGGGACTGCGGGAAGAGCTTCAGCTGGAGCTCCAACCTCATCCAGCACCAGCGCATCCACACCGGGGAGAAGCCCTACACCTGCGGGCAGTGCGGGAAGAGCTTCACGCAGAGCAAAAACCTCATCAAGCACCAGCGCACCCACTCAGGGGCCCGGCCCCACCGCTGCGGGCAGTGCGGCCGCGGCTTCGCGCAGAGCACCAACCTGCTGAAGCACCAGCGGGTGCACGCCGCCTGCAGCCAGCCGCCCGCCTGCCCCGAGTGCGGGCTGAGCTGCTGCGACGGGGCCGAGCTGGAGCTGCACCGGGCGCAGGCGCACGGCCACGAGCCCTACATCTGCGTGGAGTGCGGGGACAGCTTCGCCAAAAGCGCCACGCTCAAACGCCACAAGCGCGTCCACAAACCGGTCTTCATGCACTGAGCTGGGGGGCACGTCCCGCCTGGGGACGGACTGGCTCAGGATACAAACCCCAGACCACGAGCCTGTGGTGAACGTGTAGGGTTGGACCCTACAGGTGTATATAGTGTGGGGTGGGGGGCGTGTAGGGTAGAAGTGCCGCGCCGGCAGGAAGGCGAGGGGCCAGGATGTGGGGCACGGTGGGATGGCTGTAGAATAAAGCACTTCTGTCTGGGGGAACGTGGGTGAGTTGTGTTGGGGCTGGGGGGCCCAGCTGTGTCCTCACCCCATGGCACAGGGGAGGGGGAGTGGCTGGGAGTGATTCCCTGGATCATGTTGCCCCCTATCAGGGCACTTTTTGGAGGAGCAGGACCCCAAGACCCATAGTTTGAGAAGCAGCAGGTAGGGCAGCGGGCCATTCCCACATCTTGTTTATTCTGTGTGCTGGCACTCTGCTTTACAACAAGGGGAAGGTTTGGCTCGTGTTTTGCATCACGGTGCCACACGGCTTCGGCTCAGAGTGACTGAGTGAGGAGCGTGGGGACAGCACAGAGACAGAATGCTCTGCGTCCCTGCAGTGCTCTGCGGTCCACTCCCTGGCATGATGCAGAGGAAGGCAGGTGCTGAGGCTGAAGGTTACGCCTTGGTGGTGGCCCCCTGCGCTGCCCCTAGAGCCGTCAGCTGCTGGATCTTCTGGCTCATCATCTCCACCACAGCTGTGGGAAGAGGCACCGGGGTGGTGAGGGGCTGCCGACAGCCCCGAGTGCGGAGCCACAGCGGTGCTGGCCCTTACCCTGCTTCATGGCGTGCTTCTCCTGCAGCGCAGGCTGGATCTTCTCCATCTGCTTGGTCAGGAAGTCGATCTTCCGCTTGAAAAACTCTCGGGCATCGTCTGCAGTCTGAGCGGATAAAGGGCAAAAGCGGCGCTGAGTCCCTGCAGGCTTCCCCGCCAGAGGCAGCCCTGTTTGTCACCCACTGCCGACAGGAGGCTGTTCTGGGACCAGCCCACAGCGCCTGCACACCGCAGCAAGGCCCCCGGGTGCAAAAAGGCAGTACGCACCCGCTGGGAGCTGTGTTCCCCTCCTGGGGCTCAAAACTCGCACCCTGCATGCACCATCAGGAAGCAGCAGCAGTGGGAGCAGCAGCAGCTTGCCCGTGCCCCACGGCACAAACAGGCGGAGCGGTTCCAAAGGGAACGTGCTGCATTTGCCAAGCCGCCCCGCGGCAATCCGGGCGCACACCCCTCACCTTTTCCACATAGTAGCCAGTTCCAACGTCAATCAGCACACGCTCGACATCTGAGAGCTTCCCAGGGACGTACATCTGGCAGGGGCGGTCAGGGAAAGTGGGGAGCCGGGATGGTTACACAGCTCCAAGAGCTCACTGGAGCTCAACGGAGCCAGGGCAGAGCCAAGGTGCCAGTAATGCCACGCCATACTGCTGGTGTGGGTCTGTGACGGATCAAAGGCACCACGGGCTGGAATTGCTGACCCTAAAGGCCCTAGAGATGTTAACAATGTGGGGCTGTGGGGACCACAAAGGATACAGAGCTGGTGAGTGGCACCAGCAGGTCCTTCCCTGCAGAAGAGCAAGCAGAAATGCATGAGCGCTGGGGTGAGGGGAGCCCTCAGGGCCAAAACAGAACCCAAAATGTTTGGGGAGGGTGTTACAGTGGTGTTACAGTCACATCTGCCCACCCAGATGTGCATCGCACCTGGCCAACCCCCAGGGAAAGGGAACCAGAGCCCCGAAGAATCAAGAGGGGCAGGAAGCAGAGCTGTCAGTCACTCGCCCAAAGCAGGGGTTGGCACACCTCAGCCCCGGGTAATTTTGGGCAGCAAACCCAGGAAGGAGGGAAGCAGCGCCCTGCGGCCTCTCGGCGGTCCCACTTGCCTTCGTTGCTTTTGTTGAGCACGTTGAGGCAGTCCTTGGCTTCCACATACTTGGTCTGCACCACCTTGAGCTGGGTGATGGAGGACGAGAGGAATTCCACCTCCTGGGGAGAGAGCACGGCCCCACCACGGGGGTATGGGTAGGGGGAACCCAGGACTAAGTGGACCCTGGTGGGGGGGATTGCAGCATGCAGGAAGGAATGGGGAATAGCCCCAGATCTTACGTTGGAAGAGCAGGGGGTGAGCCCTGCAGCTCCTGAGGGACAGGCATAAGGTGTGGGAGGGAACAGCGGGAAGCAGCCTTATGAAGGCACTGAAGTGCAGGTGTCACTGAGCACCTGGCCGGCCCCGCCGTGACACCGCACTCTACACGCTGTCCCTGCCACCGAACAGCCTGGCCCCACACAAAGATCGCCATCCCTCTCTGAGATCCCACAGCCCAGCTTGCCCCACACCCCGCTCCTAAGCCCCACCCATCACTTCAAGGCCCAGCCTGCCCCCCACGTCCCTCTAAGGTCCCACACATCCCCCACAAGGCCCAAGGCCCAGTCCTTTCCCCCGTATGTCGCCCTACGCCCAGACAGGCCCTATACATCTCCCCAGGCCCCACATATTCCCCTCAGACCGTACACACCCTCTCTGGCTCTCACAAATGCTTCCCCCTAATTCTTCCCGGCCTAGCATGGCGCCACACCCCCCCCCTACGCCCCACACACCACCCCAGGCCCAGCCAGCCACCCCCCATGGCCGCCCACCTGGTCGAGCTGGCTCTTGAGCACCTCCAGCTGCGGCAACGACAGCTCCGCCACATTCACGGCCTGCGCCATCTTGGGCCGC
This sequence comes from Numida meleagris, assembly GCF_002078875.1. NCBI lineage: Eukaryota > Metazoa > Chordata > Aves > Galliformes > Numididae > Numida > Numida meleagris. Next base: position 63,067 of record NW_018364243.1, on the reverse strand, counting down.
CGCGCCGCTCTGGCCCCGCGCCGCCACTCTCGTTGCGCCAACGCACAGCGCCCCTGGCGGCCGGAGGGCGGCACCACCACCACCGCGCAGCCCCAGCGCTCCCCCCATGGTTCCCCCCCCGCCCCCAAAAGCTTCAGGGACCCCCAAAGGCCGCAGAACCTTCCCATACAAAAGGGGCGACAGGACAGAAACCCCATTATTTCTCACTGATGTTGCCCCAGTGGTGGGAAAAAGGGGCCCTCAGCTGCACCCGAAAAGGAGGGGGCATGCGCGCAGCAGCCCCCAGGAAGTGGGGGAGAAGAATGGGGGACACAAGAGAGGAGAAAGGGGGTGCGGGGGTCGAGTCAACCCTGCCCCAAGCAAGCGTAGGAAGGCAGCATTCAATAGGAACAGCTTTATTATCTCTGAGCATAAAAACACAGGAATTAAAATAAATTAGAACGAGACAAACGCAGCCCTGGGACTGTACGTGCAATGGGGGTCCCGGTGCCCACCCCCTCCGTGTCACTGCAGGGCCACAGGGAGGCCATAGGCCACAGGGGCAGCCCCGATGAGGTGCTGGAGGCGGGGGGCACGCCGGGCCTCGGCCACATAGCGGAGGAGGGGGGCCCCGGGGCGAGCCCCCAGCCAGGCCCGCAGCAAGGCCTCTGCATAGCGGTCGATGTCGCGGTCGGTGACATCCCACAGGTTGCCCAAGACGAGGGGGCTGGGGGAAGCACAGGGTTAGGAGGGCAGGTGGGAGCCCGGCCCCACCCTGACCCCAAAATGGGGAGAAAATGAGGTGAAAACATCTTGTTGTCTCAACACAGCATGGTGACCTCTTAGTGCTTACTGGTACAGGTAATGTGGAGCAGAGTTGGACCAGAGTGTTATGGCCAATTACAAACCACCCCTCAGACTCCCCCACAACTCAAAACTGGGAGAAAGTGAGATGAAAACACTCATGGGTTGAGCTAACAACAGGATCTCCTGCCACCATCGTGGACAAACGGCGTAACTGGGGAAGACGGAGTTAAAAATCACCCTTGCTGGGGCTGCTCATAACCCAAAATGGGGAGAAACCAGGATGAAAACACTTGGGGGTTGAGATAATGATGAGGAGATCTCTTAGCACTATAATGAGCAAAGCAATGAGGAATTGGGGAAGGCTAAGTTATCACTGATGGGCCCATTCCTCCTCAATCTCTCTGTGACCCGAATGGGAAGGAAATGAGGAAAAAACACTCCCGGGTCAAGATAACAGCAAAGAGAAAATGCTTATAGGTAAAGAAAACAAGATCTCTTACCGCTTACTGCCTTGGGCAAATCAGAGCAGAATTGGGGAAGACTGAGTTATTGCCAATTAAAAAAGCACCTCTCCTTCATCTACCCATGACCCAAAATGAGGAGAGAATAGGCTGGAAACACTCGTGGGCTGAGTTAATGAGAAGGAGATCTCTCACGGCTTACCATCACAGGAAAAACTAAGCGGAATTGGGGAAGACGGAGTTGTTGCTGATGAAACACCCCGCTACTCACCAGCCAGCCATGATGTACTTGAGCACGATGCCAGTGCCCTCCAGATTGCCACGCACGGCGAGCGCGGCGCTGCTGCAGCCGAAGAGCAGGGTGACGGCGCGGCACTGCAGCTGGGCGATGGCCTGTCCGTCCAGCAGGCGTGCACCCGCTCCATGTCCTGCGTAGCTGTGAGGGAACAGGACGGGGGGGGGGGAGGGGGAGAGGTGGAATGACACCCACCCCACACCTAACCCAACCCCAACCCAACCCTCTGGCACCCAACCCCAACCCTCACATGTAGAGATCATGCTCCAGCAGCGCTGCTTGCATCTGCTCCTGGCTGGGGACAGCTCCTGTCACCCCTCTCCAGCCTGGTTCACTGTGAGACGAGAGGTGAGAAAGGTGGGAGTGTGGACATCCCCCTCCCCCTTCCCCTGCACCCTGGTTCCTCTCACCTCTCGAACCAGCTGCGGAATCGCTCCTCAGTGCCCAAGAGGTTGTTCTGAGGGTTGAGGATGTAGAAGGTCCTGCTGGGGTCAATGCCACGGCACAGCACGGAGTTTGTCTGCTGCTCCAGGGAACGAGAGAGGAGGGACAAAAAGGAGGGAGAAAGAGAAGACAGCCTCAGCCCAGCCCTGGGGGTACTGAGCCCCACACGGAAGTGGGTACCCCCACTCTCTCACCCTCTGTGCCAGGGCGTAGCTGAGGAGGAAGCGCAGGGATGGGAGCCGGGTGACAGGCAGGTCCCTCAGGCACGCCATGCTCTCCCAGGGCAGCTTCTGCAGGTGCTGCAGGAGGAGGAGGAAGGTGAGAGCAACGCAGCAAGCAGCGGAGCCACGCGAGCAGCAGCAGCACTGGGATCTTACTTTATCCAGCAGCAGGACGACAGAGCCATGAGGCTCCTGGCTGCTGTTCTTGCGCTTCTCCAGGGCCTCCTGCAAGAGGAGCTGGGCTCTGCCAGGCTGAGCTGGGCACAGCCCCGCAGCCAGGGCTCGCACATCAGCAGGGCTGAGGAGGGCAGCGGCGTTCAGCACGACCTGCAGCAAGGGACAGGTGTGAGGGGGATGGAAGCCGATCTCCCATCCCAACCCCGAATCCCGTGAGCTCCTCACCTTGAGCAGGGTCGGATCCTTGCCCCACCAGCCACACTGCTGCAGCTGGGCACATAAGCAGGCAGCTTCCTCAGCCAACAGCGGATCCTGGGCTGCAGGGAGCAGCGCTGCCTTCCAGCAGCCCAGTACCTGCATCTCCAGCGTCTCAATGAGGTTCTGCAGGAGAACACAGGGAGTCATGGGCAGTCCGAGCCCCCCAGGGGTGTGGGCATGGGGTGCATTTTGCATTTTGATGCTCAGGGGGCTGCAGCACCCTTCCTACGAAGAAATGCTGAAGGAGGTGGGCTTGACCAGCCTGGAGAGGAGAAGGCTCCAAGGAGACCTCACTGCAACCTTTCAGTATTTAATGGGAGATTATAAACAGGAGAACAACTTTTGTCACAAGCAGATAGTCATAGAACAAGGGGGAATCTCTTTAAACTAAAAGAAGGGAGATTTAGGTTGGACATGAGGATGAAATTCTGTACCCAGAGGGCGGTGAGGCCCCAGCACTGCAGCCCAGGGAAGTGTGGGTGCCCTATCCCTGGTGGTACTCGGGACCATGGATGGGGCCCTGGGCAACCTCATCTGGTGGGTGGCAACCAGCCTACTGCAGGGGTTGGGGCTGGATGGGCATTCAAATCTCTTCCAACCCAGCTATGCTGTAATTTTATGATTCTGCCTGCCTTCATCCTCTGGTCCAGCTCAAAGCGGCACAGCCACCAGTCCCGCTTGTCAGTGTGGTTGCTGGCTTCCTTCTGCTCCTTCTGGATGGAGTCAAAGTCTCTCAGCACGGAGCTCAGTGGGGTCTGGAAGAGGACAGGAGCTGTGATCTCACCCCTGGGCTCATCCCCGCTGCTCCACACCCAGCCCTTCCCTCACCTCGGTGTGCGCAGTTGGGATGCGGACAGTGATGGGAGTGCTGCCCCTCTCCAACCGCGTCAGCAGCAGCGTGTCCCCCACGGAGGCGGGATGGATGTTCACCAGGGTCAACACACACGCGGTCACCCCTGAAAAAGTCACCCATAGACCTCCAGGTCAGCCCTGAGGGTTTCAGGCACCCGGCAGCACCCTCTGGGACTGTTTGGATCAATCCTCACCAGCCGGGATCTGCTGCAGCTGCTCACTGAAGCTGGTGCACTCCTGGGGCCCCAGACCTGTGGGGCTGAAGCTGAAGAGGTCCTGGAGCCTGGTGAGGTGGTGGCGGTGAGAAGCAGCATCCTTGTCCTGCAGGGACAGCCCTTGGAGCTGCTCTGCCACATCTGCCACTGACTTCTTCTCCTTACTGCAAAGGAGAATCAGGGAAGAACATCACCCCCAAACCACCTCTGTTTGCTGAGCCCCTTCCCAGCAATGCTCTGGGGATGATGGCAGGGAGCTGTGGGACATACTGAAGCTTCCTGTGGATGATGCTGAGCAGCTGATGGCGCGTGGTGACCGAGATGGACTCGGCCAGCAGGCAGGCAGTGGTGATGGGGTCCTGGTCACCTGTGGCCAGAGCCAGGAGCTGGCAGAGCTGGCTGTACAGCGTGCCGGGCGGGCAGTGGCTGATGCAGCTGAAGGCAGATCTCAGGAGCCCGCAGACTCTGTCCAGCGAGGAGGTGTCTGGAAGGGACAGAGCAGCAAATTCGGGATCAGGCAGTGAGCCTTGTGATGACCCTGGCATTCCCTGTGCTGTTTTCATAGAATCACTTCCGGTGGAAAAGAACTCTGAAGTCATTAAGTCTGACTGTTAACCCAACTTTGACAAGCCCACCACTGCACCACATCCCTAAGTACCCCCAGCTACACATCTTCTTAAAAACCCGCAGGGATGGAGACTCAACTACTTCCCCGGGCAGCTTGTTCCAATCCTTCCCCCTTCCTCTCCCCTTTTTCCTCCCAAATCGCATTTTTGCCAGCACACCATCCACCTCACAGCTTGCCCACAGCTCCCTGCTCCCAAAACCCGACCCCGCAGCCCCACGTTTGCTCACCATCCACAGTTGGCAGCGCGTTGTGCAGGGCACTGAGGCAGAGGGGTTCTGTTCTGCCCAGCCCCTGCTGCACCAGGACCTCGCTGCTGGCCTCCTGCCGCAGCACCTCGAGCTCCACATCCGTGCCCTCCTGCCTGCATCGGATCCTGCCTGCAGGATAAAACAGAGCTGCTTGGTCCCCTTGCTGGGGTCAGCAGGGACAACATGCGCATTGGGGTGCACGAAGGCTCCCAGCAATCCCATTCCCTTTCCCCAGCTCACCCTCAGCTCCGTCCTCAGAGGCTCGGAGTAGCTCCAAGCTGACATTGAGCTGCTCCTCCACCTTTTCCTCCTCTTCGATGGCTCTCAGCAGCTCCCGTTCCTCATCCCCTTTCCAGCTCGGAGCCCTGCGTGCCGTCCGCTCCTTCTTCTCTGTGCCCCCAACCCTGCGTCCCCGCTGGGGCCGGGTGCGGCTCCCACAGCCTCTGCCCACGGAGGAGGAGCTCAGCTGGGAGCCCCCCATCTCCACGGACTGGGGGAGCAGAGCTCTCCGTGAGCAGGATGCTGACTGCGGTGTCTTGCAGCTGGGATCGGGCGCTTTGCTGGCAACAGGGCTCAGCACTGATTTGAGACCCTCAATGTCGCTGTCATCGCTGAACGTCACCTGCAGCAGGGGGACAGGGAGGTGGCAGGGCTGCAGCACCTGGCGCCTGGGGCTACCTGGCCTCCTCCTGTCCCACTTACCGGCAGGCGGGACCTGATTTTCCCACGGGCTTTGGGTGCTTTCAGGAGCTGTGACTTGCTGAGTGGTGGCGAGGCCTCGCTGAACACGGTGAAGGGAGCCCTGGGGCGTAGGAGCATTGCAGCCCCCCGGGTGCACGTCCTGGCTGGAGGACAGGACTTCTGGCGCGGGGTGCAGGGCACTGCTGCCGGCCGGATCACAATGGGGGGCACCTCGCTGTCCGAGTCACCCAAAGCAAAGACATCGTTGGTATCTGCGTGCTTCGCTTTCTGGTTCTTCTTCCCTCTGGGTTTACGTGCAGGGGATGACACAGAGCCCCGTGCACGTGCTTTGCTGTGGGGACAGGTGTCCATGTGCAGGGTGCAGGACGTTGTCACAGTCCGACTAACAGCAGCGGGCAGCTCTGTGTCCAAATTGCTCACAAGAAGGGTGTCCTTGGTATCCGCCACCGAGGGGGGCTTTGCTCTCTGGGTCTTCTTGGCTCTGGGCTTGAGCACAGGGGATGCTGCAGCTGCCGCTTTGTTTTTAAGCCTCTTTAGTTGAGCTCTGTCCATCCCAGGCGCAGCCACAGCTGCTTTGGGTTCAGTGGGACTCGGCGGGGCTGGCTGCCAAGCCCAAGAAGAGGCAAAGACAGTGTCCACAGAGCCTCCGTGCTTGGTGGCCAAGCGGCAAACAGCAGCCGTGGCTTTGGCGAGCAGCAGGCTGGCCCTGGAGACCCCCAGGCTGGGCAGATGGGGACTGCAGGATGCCAGGAAGGATAGACCGACTTTCAGCTGCTCCTCCAGCTTCTCCTCGGGCCGGGGACCAGCCAGGCTGTGAAGGGCCAGCATGGTGTAGCCGGTGGCCACCAAATCATCCAGCAGCTTCAGTGCAGGTGTGTCGTGACCGTTGCCCAGCTTGTCCTGCAGCAGCACGGCAAAGCGAGGAGCCACGGTGCCGCAGCGCTGCAGGGTGGCGTGGATCAGCCCCAGCCCTTCAGCTGCGCTGCCGGCCGCCAGCTCACCCCGCGCACAGGAAAGCAGCCAGCGGAGGCAGATGGACGACAAGGTCAGGTCAGAGCAGAGGCAGCAGGGGCAGGCAGCAGGGTGGGCGAGGAAGGCAAGCCTCCTCTTCCTCTTGGGTTTCAGTTGCGGTGAGGAGCTGAGGTCATCTGCTTTCTCCAGGCCGCTCACCATAGCCACGAATTCCAGTGCAGGACCCTTCAGGAAGCCCTCGTCTTCCCCAGGAGGCTCAGAGCCCACATCCTGCTGCTTCCTTCCCTCTGGTTTGCCCTTCCTGGGCAAGATCTTCAGGGGACCTCGCTGCTTCTCATCAGCCTCAAACTCTGCAGGCAGAAGTGAGGGCGGTTTGGGAAGCTCCTCCAGCAGCCCCCTATTCGCCTAAGCCCCAAAAGCAGCCCCCTCTTCATTGCCCAAGCCCCAGAAGCAGCCATGAGCGAGCTCCTAGCATGGTTGGGGGTCATTTTGTTTCCTGTCCCCCTCCCTTCTTCCAGCCCAGAGCAGAGACTCACCTGTGCCCGACTCCAGGAGGAACAGAGCCTGCTGCAGGTCCCAGTGGCTCAGCTCCAGCTCGCTCTGCTGCAGCTCCAGCTGAGCCTTCAGCACCAGGAAGGAAACACACCTAGGGGAGGAAAAACAGCCCTCAGAGGCCCCTCAGAGCTCCATTCCCAGTGCTGTTCAGTTTGAACTGGCAAGCTGAACTCCCGGGATAATGTGCCCCAGGACAAACACTAGAGGAGCTGCTTGCTCCAGATCAAACCGAGGAGGGGCCAACCCCTCACCAAAGGACAACACCCAGGCCCAGGGACGTCCCCATCCACGGTCACTCACCATCGGATTGCCTGCAGTTTCACAGCCAGCTTGATGGCCTCCAAGCAGAAGGCTTTGGCTTTGCACATCACCTCCACCCTGCTGAGGAGGACCACCAGGCGCTCTGAGCAGCACAGCACGTCAGCCAGCACTTGCCACTTCTGCAGCACGTTGTCCCCTGACAGGAGGGACACGCTGGTGACAAAGCTGCTCACCCCAGTGAGGCAAAAGGAGCCCACGCATCCTTCCAGCTGTTCTGTAGCCCACGCCACCCATTCACTCACCACAATCCACGAACTGGACGTCTGCTGTCGACTTGTGGGAGCCCAGCATGCTGCTGCCCGTCAGGAGGAGGATGATGCTACGTAACAATTTGTGGGCTTCGCTCAGAGCTATCTCAGCCGTCTTCCACCCTGCATGAGAGCTGCCGTGGGCATGGGTACGTATTACCCGGCACAAAACCCAGCTATCCCTTCCCAGTCTCAAAAGAGGTTGGGGTTTGGGGGAACCTCTGAGCTCTGTGCTTGCACAGGGTTTTGCCTTCAGCCCGGTGCTCGCGGGGAGGGTTTCCAGCACCTCGGAGGCTCACCCTGCGCGAAGATGTGCTGCCTGAACTCTGGACAGAGGTGGGCGGGCGGCAGGCTCAGGTAGGTGGCAGTCAGCTGCAGGACTTGTGCTTGGAGCACGTACCAGACCTTGGCAGTTTTTTGCAGAGCTGGGTTCCGGAGCACCTCCAACAAGAGGGCAGTGCCATCTTTGATCTGTAGGAGGCAACAGAGGAAAAAAGTCACTATCTGTGGTCCAGGAAGCCTCCATGGCTAAGGTGGGCCCAGGTCAGCAGCAAGGTGTTGAGGACTGCCAGACAGAACTGCCAAGGTCTCCTCTTGCCCCCCGACACTGCAGCTGAAGCAAAAAAGGGCTTTCAGGAAGACTCACTTGGTGGCTGGCGCAGTACAGCTGGCTGCGGAGCACGAGGCAGGTCTGCTGCAGCAGCAGGTAGGAGTCGCTGTCCCTGTCAGCTCTCTGCAAGCACGACTCTGTCTCTTCCAGGAAGAGCTGGAAGCCAAGGGGTCAGCATGAGGGCTGGGCCTGCAGGACCAGCCGAGCTGCCTCCCTTTCTCCCCCCTCCCCATGGTGCTTGCCTTGGCATAGCTGGGGCACTCCAGCTGGAGGAGCAGTTTGGTGACCTGGCAGAGGGCTCCGGCTGTGCCCAAGTCGTCCCCAAGCGCGCTGCACAGGGCTCGCACCAGCAGGTAGCTCTCCATGGCTTGCAGAGGCTGGAGGCAGAAAAAGCCCACGGCATGATCAGGGACAATACTGGGGGGACAATGCTGTTGTGCTGCTGAACACGTCCCTCCACAGCCCCAGCAGCATTACCTTGTCCATCAGCCTGTAGAGAGCTGCTGCAACAAGAAGGGAGGCCACGGTCTGCTCCGGGCTGCGCACAGCTGGGACGCACTGAGATGCCAGCAGCTGCTTCCATAGGGCTAAGGCATCGTCCAGGCTCTTGGACTGAGCTGTGGGCACAGTATGGGGCTGAGCAGCTTTGCCATGACACCAAGCCACCACCAGCACCACTACTGTACACCACACCACCTCCCCTTCCTCGGGGCAGAACCTCACTCCCAGCCCAAATCCAGGCACCCCAGAGGAGCCTTTCTTACAGCATGAGCGACCCAAAAGCGCCACACTCTCACCCAACTCTGTCACCAGGTTGAAGGAGATGCCACTGTTCAGGAACGCGTCCTCCTGCATCCTGCTTTCGTAGTTGAGGTCATTGGGCTCAAAGTCTTCCAGGCTCTTCTGCCCCAGAGCTTTGACTCTCTGCTCCCTTGCTATGCCCTGCAGCAGGTGACAGGCAGCAATGTCGCACATTAAGGGGCACTGCAGACCCCCCCTCCCTCCCCCCCAAAACTTGGGGACACATTTGGGCAGCCGCGGGTGTCCCCACACACCTCCTCCAGCTTGGACTCCAGGGTGCAGATGTAGAGCCAGAGCAGAGCCTGCGCCTGGTCATCCAGGAGCTGCTCCCGGTTCTCAGCGTTCCTGGGCACCGAGTCCAACAGCCGCAAGGCTTCATGGACAGAGTCCAGCGCAGAGCTGCCGAAGAGAGGAGCTAAAACACGGCCTTCCTCCCCCAAAACACATCGTAAAAAGGAAAGACACCCGACACCCAAACCACCCCAAAAGCAGCAAGCACCAGAGCAACGCTACTCCAATCCCTCACTGCTCCAACGCCTTAAATCCCACCAAGGTCCCTCCGAAGCTCCCTAGGGGTGTTGCAGGGACACAGGACAGAGCCATCCTGTACACCCGTGGCACCCACCAGTCCGTCTGCTGGGCGTAGTTGTGGTAGCACAGGACCTGGGCCAGCTCCACCAAGCCGGCAGCGCGCTCGTGCAAGCGGCCGCTCTCCTCCGAGCAGATCTCCAGCAGGTCGCAGAGCACGTTGTAGCGTTCCTGCCCCGTGTCGGCACGGACGCCCTTGTAAGCCTTCAGCTCGGCGAAGAGCACAGCCACCAAGGTGTCCGTGTCCAGGTGGTGAGCAGACAGTTCTTCCTTCAGGGTTCTGGGGGAACAGGGGCTGTGTGGGGACTTGGTGCAGGGCTCCATGATATCGTTTTAACCACAGAATCACAGCATGGCTTGGGCTGGAGGGGACCTCAAAGCTGGACTCTGTCCCCTTCTTCCTTACAGCTCCGATTTAACACTGAAAGGTCGCTCTCATGTCTCTCCAGAGCCTCCTCCAGGCTGCACGGCCCCAGCTCCCTCAGCTTTAGGAGCACGGGAAGCACAGCACAGCGTGACCCCCCACGCACAGGGCAGCACGCCAGCCTCCTCCTCACCTCAGCCGCAAGTCCTCTGCTCCCTGCTTCATGCTGTCCGTTTTCACCCGGGCCCAGAGGCCAATGGGCTCTGCCAGCAGCTCCCTGATGCGGCCCCGCAGCGATACCAGCCACTGCACGCAGGATGCCAGTGCACTCTCAAGCCGGCCCAGCTTTCGGTAGCTTTCCACCTGCAGCCTGAAGCACCTGTGCAGCTGCAGGGAGAGCACAGAGGAGCAGCTTCAGCGCCCTGCCTGCCCGCCCAGCCCTGCAGCTGCTCCCCTTCCTGGGGGAAGCAGCTGAGCCCCATCCTCTCCTTTGCTTCTATAGCACCAGGTTGCAGCTCAAACCCTTTGGCATCCTGCAACTGCTCACCCTTTCAGGGGGTATCTCTGGAAATCTGAAGGCATCTATTGTCTTCAGCTTCCTGCAGAAGAGCTCAGAGATGGAACATGCTTCCTCATGGAGGTTCTGGTTGTAGAAGATGTATGCCAGCTTAAATGTGCATGATGCTGTTGAGGGGAAAAAATGAATACTGAAGATGTGTTGGAAAGGGACTATCCCAATTGCTCCTCTCCCAGCAACAGACCAGGCCCCTCAGCCGCGTGTGCTGGGAGGCAGAGGGACCCTCCTCCCTTGGTGCTCCCCGGTACACAAACAGGGGAAGATGCTGAGCTGTGTGTGACCACATTTGCCCCAACCCGTTGTCAAGGAAGCAGGCTCCGTGCCGTGAGGACACTGACCCGTGATGTCGAGGTACTTGGCTTGCTCGCCCTGGGGAAGTCCCTCCAGAGCCTCCAGCATCAGTGTCACGGTGTCCTGGCAGCCCAACGTCAGCCGCTCCTGCCCTGGCCACCCAGCCACCTGCGAGGGATGCAGTCAGAGCCCATGGAGAGCCCCTCAGCAACCATGGGCTGCCCCGGGGCAGCTCCAGCTGCTCCTGTGAGCCCATTAGACGCTGTCCCCATCATCACCGGTACCTGGGAGGAACGGAAGGTGTCACAGGCCATGCTGGTGAAGAGCTGGAGGCTGTGGTACAGCAGCTGCTTCAGCACAAGCCACTGCTTCACGCCGTCAGGAGGAACCTGAGGGACGAAGGATAAAGTCAACTGTGTGGCCACAACAGCAGCGGGACTGGTGGGGGACAGGGACACTGCCGACAGGAGCAGACTGCAAGGGTTACAATGCCTCCAGCTGCACCCAGAGCTTCTAATTAACAGGAGAGCCCTCGTTACCCCCAAAGCCTTACCAGGCCCAGCAGCAGGGTGAGGACGCGGCAGTGCCCCTCCACAAAGGCGCAGAGCTGCAGCACGTCCTCCTGAGGCAGCGGTCGCTGCTGGCTGCTCCTGGCGCGCTCGCTGAGGGACGCGGTGACAAACTGGCAGCCCTCGGCCAGCGCTCTGAGGAAGCGCCCCGAGGCCTTTGCCGCGCTGCCCAACGCCGCCGCTGCCCGCGCCAGGGCCGGCCCCACCGAGCCCGTGCCCGTGGCCAGCGCCCAGCTCAGCTCCACGCCAGCCTCCAGCAGAGCCAGGGCCTCACTGAACGATGCCTCGGAGCCGCCCATGGAGCTGCCCAAGAAGCATCGTGCGTCCCTCACCGCCGCCTCCGCCTCCTCGTAGCAGCCGCCCTTGCAGAGCTGCCGGCACTGCTCCAACGCCAGCTCGAAGAAGCAAAGGGCCTGGGGCAGGGCGGGCGGCCGCGCCGCGTCCTTGCGCAGGGAGGCCAGGAGGCAGCCCCCCAGCTCCCGGCCAAAGCAAGCCGAGGATGGAGCCTGGTGGACTTTGGAGAGAGCGGCGGCCGCGGCCTGCCGAGCGGTCTGCGAGGTGAAGAAAGGCGGCTCCAGGGGCAGCACGGCCCCCTCCTCGTCCTCCAGCAGCAGCAGGAAGCGCAGGGCCTGCAGGCGGTCCCCCAGCGTCCCCGCCGCGCTCCACAGCGTGCAGAAGCTGCTGTGGGCAACAGCGCTGAAGTCGGCACAGGGCACATGGCTGCGCCGGTGAGCACAGAGCTGAGCGTGGAGGAGCTCTGCCGCCCGCCTGCAGGCATCACGATGGCTGCGTGCGGCCGCGTTCTTCAGCAGGTGGTAGAGGATCTTCTCCAGGTAGAGAGGGGTGGGCGGGGGGGTGGCGGCAGTGACGTAGCCCCTGCAGGCAGCCTCAGCCAGCGCCAGCAAGCTGGTGGCATGTGCCAGGCAGCAGCTCGGCTCCCCCAGGCGCTGCACGCAGGCCCGCAGGATTCGGTCACACACAGTGCTCTGTACGCTGCCCAGCACCGCTGCGCCACAGGACAGGCTTTGCTGTATGGGGGGGGGGGGGTTGGAAAAAGAGCATTGGTATCCAGTTGGGGATCACTCAGCCAAGAGGTGGCACCCCCCACCCTCAGCTCACCGACAGCTCTGCGAGCAGCTCCTCTGTCCCCTCTGGGCTGGCGGTGCGGGACACAAAGTCAGCTCCTTTGAGGCGCTTCATGGCAGCGCTGGGGGGGGGGGGGGCAGAGGTGTGGTGAGGTGGGCTGGACGGGAGGCACAGGTGCCGCGCTGCTTGCAACGCCCCAAACTGAGCTCCCATTTCCCCCACAACTCAGCCCCCACTGGTGCTTGAGGGCAGCTCCTCACTCTCCCAGTGCTCAGGGACTCCCTGAGCCCCATTCTCCCCTCTCCCCGAACCCCACTCTCCACCACCACCCCCCCACGCCCCTCAGAGCTCACAGTCTCTCCACTTCCCCCTATCCCAGTACTCTCAGCCCCTCCAGCCCCACTTCCCAAAGCCCCCAGCAACGCTCAGTGCTCCCCTCCAACACTCACAGCCCATCCCCTGCCCCCCCAAAGGGCCCCCAGGTATTATACCCCCACAAATCCATTCCTTAGGGTACGTACGCATCCCTCCCACCACGTCTCAATCCTCCCTGCAGGGTCTCCTCCCCCGGGTTTGCCCCCCCTCCCCCCAGTCCCAATCCTCAGCCTCCCCAGGGCCCCGTGCCCCTCAGCTCTCCCTTTCAAGGACTGCAGCCCCAACCCCAGCCCCACTCCTACACCATCCCGGGCCCTGAAGTCCCGAAGATTCCCACTACCTCTGCCATGACCCCTTAAATTTCCCGCACCGCCCCCCCACACACACCCGGGCCCTTCAACTCCTCCTCCTCAGCCCCCCAAGGCTTGCAGGGCCCCACTATCCCTTCACTCTCCATCACCAGGGCCTGCAGAGACACACACACCCCCCCCCCTCAGCTCTTCCCAAAGCCCCTCAGCCCCCCCACCCCCGGACTCACCCCGGCCCCACCGCTGCGGCCTCCAACTGCGCACAGTCCCCGCCACGCGCCCCATTCAAATCTCCTCCGCAGCCAATCAGCGCGCAGCGCGCAGCGCGGGGCACGCCGGGAGCTGTAGTTCTGCGCCCCGCTCCGTGTTGGGGAGGACGCGCGTGGGGAACTGGGCCCGGGAGAGGGGAAGCGGGCACGAAGCGGAACACGGGGCTCTGTGAACGCTTCTTTATGGCCCGGAAAAATCAAACAGTGGAGAACTGGAAAGAAAAATGCGCGAGAACACGTGGGCTAGCTCTCCCCACGCCCGGGCGCTCAGCGCTGCGCCCCAGGGAACGGAGCGGAGCGGGCGCCGTGGGCAGCGCTGCGCCTCTGTCCCTCCCCCGCGCTGCAGTGTCCTTGGTGTGCAGCGAGCAGAGCTCAGCAGCAACACCTGCGAGTTATCAGCGCTGTTCCCACCCCAAACCACAGCACAGCAGCTATGGGAAGAAAACCAGCAGCACCACAGCCCAAACCGGGAGCCGGGGAGGCAGGGAAGGGGGGTTGTTATCGCAGCATTTGTCCTCCTGAGCAAACGCTCTGCGGTGCCTGAGAGGCAGATTCGTCCCCTGCTGCGCCGGGCACAGGGACCTTTGGGGACACTGTGACACTGACATGAGGGGGCCCAAAGTGCCATTGGGATCCCATAGGGACCCAAGGGGGCTGTGATACCATCCCTAAAATGGCCCCAAACCGCCCCAGAATGGCCCCAAAGTGTCAACTATTGGTCAACCATTACACCAGTGACCTTCTTGGCCACCAGGGCACGCTGCTGGCTCGTGGTCAGTCAGCATCGGCCACCAGGACCCCGGGACCCCCGCAGGGCTCCTTTGCAGCAGCTCAGCCCCTGACCCGCACTGATGAGTGCTGTTCTTCTTCCCCAGGTGCAGGGCTGATTCCCCCGAGGATGGGGACGTACTGATGGGACATCACAACTTTTGGGGTTATTTTATACCAAAACCACTGCAGTAAAACCATATTTGTTTTACCCATTTCAGCGTTTATTGAACTGCAGTGTGCAGCATGTGGGAGTGTCCTTGGTCCCCGGTTTCCCCACAGCACTGGCGGGGGGACAGGGGGGGCCCTACAGGTCGCGTCCGAGCCGCTCAATCTCGTCCAGGAAGAAGTCGAGGTCGGCCCTGGTGACAGCGGGGCTGGTGACGATCTGCCGGAAGAAGTTGGGCCTTGTGCCGTGGGGCTGGTAGCCCACCATCATGGAGCCCTCCTTCATCATCCTCTCCTTGATGGCAGGGGCCACCTGTGGGAGGACAGGCGCCGGGGGTCTGCATGGGGACAGGAGCTGGGCGGAAGGGGGGGACCATGGGATTCCGCGCTCACCTTCCCCAAACGTGGCCCAAAATCAGAGCAGCCCTGGTGGCCCCGCAGGCTGGGGGGCACAAACCAGAAGCAGAGGTTGAGGAATTCAGGCTGTGGAGAAAGGAGAACGGGGAACGGCGTCGAGGGCTCTGTTCTGGGAATTGCTGTGCTCCACAAAGGGGCTCACAGGGTGACGCTCCCTGCTGCCATCCCCACAGGGCTCACCCCCACCCATGGGGCACTGCAGCGCAACGCAGCGTACCTCCAGCACCAGCTGGAAGCCATCCCGTCTCTTCACCTCTGCAGTCAAGTAGCTGGGGAAGGAGAGGAGCGTGAGCATTTGTTGATGGCACCTGGTGGTGGCACCTGGTGGTGGCTCCTGGGCTCACCGAGTGCAGGCGAAGGCCCTGTCCACGCGCTGCTCCAGCCCTTCGGTCCCCACCGCCTTCCAGAGCAGCCAGAGCTTGAGGCAGTCGACGCGGCGGCCACACTGCACCGTCTTGTCCCCGGTGTCATACGTCACATCGTAGAATTTGTCGGGCTGGAAGAGGTACGAGGCGCCCGTCCCATGGCAGCGCTGCAGCAGCCCCTGTGGGAGACGGGGATCAAAACATGGCTGTGAGGGTACCCAGTGGTCCCACTGGGGTCTCTGAGGAGTGCCAGGGTGTCCTGCTGGGGTCTAGAGGGGCTCTGATGAGTTCCTGTTGGGGTCCCGAGGGGGGCTCCAGGGCATAACAGGGGGGTGCCAAAAGGGCCCAGGGGGTCCCAAGGGGCTCCAAAAGGTTCCTGTTGGGGTCCCAAGGGGGTCCTGGTGGGGTTACAGGTGGTCCCAGGAAGTTAGAGTGGGTTCTGAGGGGTCTCAGGGCATCCCAAGAAGTTCCCAGGGGGTTCTGGAGGTTTCCAAGGGGGTTTCTGTAGGGTCTGAGGGACTAGAAAAGGTTCCAGGGGTTTCCCAGTGGGGTCCTGAGGAGTCCCAAGGGGTCAGAGGGGGTCCCAGTGGGATCCCACGGACTGTAGGACTCACAGAGTCATCGCGGAGCAGGAAGGCTGAGCACTGCAAACCCACCGTCAGCATCTTGTGGGGGTTCCAGGCCACCGAGTCAGCCCTACAGAGAAGGGGGTTGGGGGGCTCTGAGAGATGCGGCTCTGCATCCCCACAAAGTGCCTCCTGCGCCCATTTGGCGGTACCTCTCGATGCCGGCAAGGAGGTGCCGATGCTTCCTGGAAAGCAGCGCGCTCCCACCCCAGGCGGCCTGTGGGGCAGAGTGGGGTGGGCACAGAGAAGCGGGGCTGGGGGTGCACAGTGGGCTTCACCCCCGAGCACTCACGTCCACATGCAGCCAGAGGCCGTGGCGCTGGCACACGTCTGCCACCGGGCCCAGCGGGTCAAAGGCGCCCAGCACGGTGGTGCCGGAGGTGGCGCTGACGAAGAATGGCACAGCGCCCTGGGGATGGGACAGCATGTGGGGAAGGGGGACATGAGTCAGGGACAGAGTACAGCGCATGGGGACAGGGGGTCCCCTGGCAGCTGCCCCGGCCCCAGCCTCACCTCACTTTTTGCCCTCTCAATCTCCTTCTCCAGCTCCTCAGGGATCATCTTCCCCCTGAGGGACACAGTGGGGCCAGGGTCAGCAGCAGGGCCAGGATCAGGGGTCCCAGCGCAATCCCAGCGTTAACCCGGTGCGATCCCAGCACTCCCACCTCTCGTCTGCACGCACCAGGACAACGTTGTCAGTGCCGATGCCCAGGAAGGCGGCTCCTTTCTGGATGGAGTAGTGGCTCTGTGGGGGCAACAGGCAGGGGGCTCAGGAGGCTGCTGCTGCCCCCACCCCCATCTATCCCCATCGCCATGCCCACCTCCTCTGAGGTGAAGAGCACCAGGCGTGGCAGCGCCCAGCTGCCCTGCTGCCGGCTCTCGGGGAAGTGCTGGAAGCGGGCCACGTTCATGGCGTACATGTTGGAGATGGAGCCCCCTGCCCGGGCATGAGAACAGCAGTGCTGGCACTGAGGACATGCCCAGAGCTGGGGGTCCCAAAGCGGCCCCCCCCTTACCAGGGCAGAAGATGCCGTCACCACTGTTCCAGCCCACCAGCTCGCGCAGCTTGGCCAACACCACCTCTTCCATCAGCACAAACACCGGGGCAATCTCATAGGTGTACCTGGGGGCACAGTGGGGGGGAGTGAAGCCACCCCTCGGGGTGAGACCCCCACCCGTGCCCCCAGGCACGTACTGGCTGGTGTTGAGGGTCTCGGTAAGCAGGCGTCCCGCCAGTGCATGGTGGTCCAGGCCGGAGAAGAGCTGGTTGAAGAAGCGGGGGTGGCCTGGGGAGGGGGGGAGACAGGGGTGCCAGTTGGAGGGGGGGACGAGAGACACTGCGCCAGTGGGACACTGGTGATACAGTATCAACAGGGCCTTGGGGACACAGCTGCCAGAGAAAAAGATCACCTGGGAGGGGGACAGCCAGAGCTGTGTGGGTAGCGGGGATGAGTGGGGCTGCTAGGACCTATAGGGGTGGGAGGGACACAAATGGCACTGTTGGGACCCATCTGGGTTTCAGGGACATGAATGGGGCTGCTGGGACCTGCAGGGGCGGCAGGGACTCAAGTAGAGCTGTCGGGAGCTGTGTATGTGCCAGGGACACAAATGGAACTGTTGCGACCTATGGGTGCGGGGGGATGCGGTCAGGGCTTCTGGATCTGTGATCTCAGGATTGGGGGGGGGGGAGTGGAGTGGCTCCCGACGCTCACAGGTCTTTACGCTGTAGCGGATGACGTCCCGGCAGCGCTCCAACAGCCGGCCCGCCGGCTCCCCGTGGCTCCGCAGCTCCAGGTCCAGCAGCTCCCGCAGCTCGTGGGGCTCCTTCCACTCGCAGACCTGCGGGCAGCACCCGGCCCTCAGCCCCCACCCAAGGGCCCCCACCCGAGGGCCCCCACTCGAGGGCCCCCACTCTCCCCCACGCTCCCACCTTCTGGGCCACATCCGTGCCCTTCCTGACTGCCTCCTCCAGCAGCATCTGGAAGGCTGCACGCAGGAACTCCTCCCCGGCCGCCCTGTCCAGCGCGGGCTGCTCCAGATCTCCCCGCTCCGCCATCATGGCCCGGCCCTGCTCATCCCCTGTGCCCAGACGGTGTCACCTCTGCGTGTCCCTCTCCCTGGGGATGAAGCCCCCACCCGTCCCCTTCCCCTCTCACCCAAACCAATGCAGCGATCTCTCTGCCGGTTCCCAGCAGTGCCCTCTGTGCACATGGGGACAAAGTCCGCAGCGCAGCCGGCAGCGGGTGACAATGGGGCAGTGTCCGTGTCCCCAGGGAGGGGTCGGAGTGCTGCCAGGCCCTCCCAGCGCCCTCAGTATGTGTGTGTGGGCTGCGGCCCGCTCCATCCACGGCCCCCGCCGTCACCCCATGGCACAGAGGGGACAGCAGTGGCCCTGGGGCAGCGGGGGGGCTCTGGGGAAATCCCCCCCCCCCCATTTTTGTCCTCCACCCTAGGGCCAGCCGGCAGGGCATAGTCCTGTCCTCTCCCCACCCCCCCAAACAAAAGCAACAGCATCACGGGTACAGGAGAAACTTGTGGGGGGAACAAAGCCTGGGGTGGGTGCGGGGTCACAGAAAGACGGGAGATCATAGAAGAGTTAAAAGGGACACGGAGGGGGGACAAGAAGCCCCGGAGGACCCCACTAGGGGGCAACTGGGGAGGAAGGACTTCCCAGGGGACAGTAATGGAGGGAAGGATTCCTCCATCCCCCCTCCAGGAGCAATAGCGGGGGAAGGACCCCAGGGCCCGGACAGAACCGGGCCGCCCCGCTCCCACCCGCCCTCAGTTGCCCAGACAACTCCCGCCCGGCCTCAAAATGGCGGCTCCGCGCCCTGCCTCAAGGATCGGTGAGGCGCATGCGCGATACCGCTCCTCCCTCCGGGCTCCCCGCCGGAAGTGCTGGAGGAGGCGGAGGGGAGGGGTGGGCGCTTCCGGTTCCGGGTCAACGGCGGCGGCCGGAGCAGGGGGGCCGCGGCTGTTGGTGCAGTGCCGGGGCGGCGCGGAGCGGCACGGGGAGGGCCCGCGGCAGGTACAGACCCCGCGGAGCCCCACTCGGCCCCGGAGGTGGGGGCGGTCCCGGAGATACGGCTTCGGGGAGGGGCGGGGCGGGGGGGAACCGGGGGATTGGGGGGCGCCTCCGCTGGCCCCGCCCCCAACCACCGGGAGGCACCGGGATGGAGGTGGGGGGGAGGGGCACCGGCAGAGGGAGGGGCAGCGGCGGGCCCTCCCCACCCCCGCTCCCCGGTTGGGGGCTGCACCGCGCGCCCCTCCCCCACCGCCCGGGGTCATCCTCCGTCCCCCCCTCAATAACCGGGGTCACCCCTCCCCGTGTCATCCCCCACATTCTGACCCCATGGGCCATCTCCCCCCATGTGTTACACTTCTCCATCCAGTCACCCCATCCCCCAAGATGTGTCCCCATGTCACCCCCTCCCAGAAATGTCCCCATCTGTCATCTCCAGCCCCCCCAACTTGCTTCTGGGTCCTCCTCGTGCCACTCCACTACAAAATGTCCCCTTGTGTCCCCTCCCACCCAAGTACCTCTCCCAAGGTGTCCCCATGTGTTGCTTCCCTCTCGTGCCACCCCCTGCAAGCTGTCCCCACAGGTCCCCCCAGAAGTGTCTCCATATGTCAGCTTGCACCCCTAAGGCTCCCCGCAATGTCATCTCTCTCCACCAGTCACACCCATATAATCCTCCACGCCCCTCCCTTTGACACCTGTCACTCTAAGTCCCCTCCCCACTGTCACTACCACCTCCATGTGGCATTGTCCCGTCCCCAATCACCTCCACGCTGATGTCATCCCCTCGATACTCCCTATGACCCCACCACTGTGTACCACCCCAATACTCAACCCCTCCAGCCCTTGTCATCCCCAATATCACCCCCCACCCCATGCCACCCCCCTTTGCCTCTCACCTCCCACCGGGGGGTCCCTCTGCTCCCCCCCAGGATGAGGGCACAGCGCCGTTTCCTCCCCCCAGGCCAAGACCCGCAGCAGCGTCTCCCTCCCGGAGTCGGGGGGGGGGGACTGGGGATGTCCCCTCACTGAGGACCACGCCGTCCCCGTCCCCTCCCGCCCGCTGCCGCCGCCCCCCCCGCAGCCGGGGGGCGACCGAGGAGGACCGCAGCCACCAGGCACCCCGATCTCGCGTGATGTCGGCAAAGTGGAGGGTACTGGGCAAGGCCGGCCAAAAAAAAATGATTAACTGAAACCAAAGTTATATAAATCCCGGCTTTCTAACGGTAAAATCCTTCCCTGGGAGAGCGTTAAGGCCAAAGGATTGTTACAATCCCTTTGTCGAGGACAGACAGACAGACCCAAGATGGCTCAGGTAATGAGCCCCACTGCTCCCACCCATACCCCGAGACCACCGCAGCCCCTGGGGCCCCCAGCGTCCCCATATCCGCTCCCCCATCTCCACCGCCACCCACCCATTAGCAATTAGGTCCTCGGTTAATTAATCTCCACTTTGGGCATTGGGCGGGCTCGGGGTGCAGCGGGGCGGCTCCTGCAGCTCGCCGGCCTCGTGTGTTGTTCTGCTTTCTTTTCTGTCCCCCCCACCCCACTCCCTCGCCCCCCCTCCAAATCCAGGCGAGCCTGCTGGCGTGCGAGGGGCTCTCTGGCGTCTGCCTGGTGCCCACGGTGGCCAGCAAGAAGATGATGCCGAAGCAGAGCTCGAAGCAGGCGGAGGGCAGGGAGCGGGGCAACAGCCCCGATGTGCTGGTATGGCGTGCGGGGAGCGGGTTGGGTGGTGTGACCCCCAGGGGGGGCGGCTCACTGTGGGGTTTTGGTTTTGCGTGCTAAGGCACTGCGTCAGGATGGGGAGAAATCCCGCAGCCGAAAGGAGGAGGAGACAGCGGAGGCATCGCAGCCCAAAAAGTCCATTAAAAAGGCAGGTTGGGGCTGGGGGGGGCGGTGCGCCCTGGGCGAGAGGCTGTGGGTCAGGGGGGCTGACGGGGCCGCCCCCCGCCCTGCAGGTGGTGGTGATCAAGCAGAACTGCTCCTTCCAGCTGAGGATCCACAAGAACTTCATCTGCGAGCAGTGCTGCGGGGCGTTCCGCAGCAGCTACCACCTCAAGAGGCACATCCTCATCCACACTGGTAAGGGGCGCCCCCGGGTCGTCCCCGGCGGGGTGAGGGGCACCCCAAAATCATCTGCAGTGCGCAGGGGGCACCCCCACATCACGTAGTGCTCGGGGGCACCCCCAAGTCATCTGCAGCGGTGAGGGACACCCCGAAATCATCTGTAGCGGAGCAGGGAGCACCCAAAAATACCCCCAGTGGTGAGAGGCACCCAAAAATCCCCCATGGCGAGGGGGGTACCTAAAAACACATCCACATTGGGATAAAGGGCACCCAAAAAGACACCCACAGTGGTGAGGGGCACCCAGAAGTCACCCGCAGTGTGGTGAGGACACCCAAAAACAGCTGCAGTGCTGAGGGGAGCCTCGCAATCATTCATTGGGCTGAAACCACCGCGCTGCTCGGGGCGCCCAAAAACCCGCTCTCTCTGGGGGTGTTGGGTTCCCTGAATCCCCCCTCACCGGGAGGGGCCACCCAAAAAACCCCGACACGTCACATTGCTGCAGGCCTCCCAGGACCCAGCTCAGTGCTGTGTTAATTACGTCCCATGGTTCATTAGGGGGTGGAGGAGCCTGAGTGGGAGCAGCAGAACTCCCAGCAGGGGGAGATGTGGGGCAGGGGGCGGGGGACACGGGATGACATGGGACATGGGGCAGCAATGGGATGTGGGACATGGGGCGGGTGTGGGGCAGGGGCCACGGGACGCTCCCAGTGACGGTGTCCCCGCTGTGCCCAGGTGAGAAGCCCTTTGAGTGCGACGTGTGCGACATGCGCTTCATCCAGAAGTACCACCTGGAGCGCCACAAGCGCGTGCACAGCGGCGAGAAGCCCTACCAGTGTGAGCGCTGCATGCAGGTACGTGCGGGGACGCGGGGGGCACGGCGCACCCCCTGCCGCACCCCTCACCCCCCGTCCCCCGTCCCCCCCAGAGCTTCTCCCGCACAGACCGGCTGCTGCGACACAAGCGGATGTGCCAAGGCTGCCAGACCAAAGGCCCCGAAGCGCAGCTGCTGCTGTAGGGCCGAGTGCTGGGGGCGGCCGTGTCCCCCCCGGCCCCCCGCCCCGGACTTCCCGACCAGGTCCCGACACTGTACATAGGCTGAGGATGAGCTGGAACCCTTCTCCCGGGCAGCAGCGGCAGTGGGGGCGGCTCTGCACCCCCCCTGCCTCGAGACCCCCCCGCCCCATCCCAACGCCGCCATTGCCTCTCGGGGTTGGCTCCGAGCAGGGTGAGCACACCCCTAGAGCGGCCCCCAGCCTGCAGGAAGGACGTGGGGTGGGGTGGAGCCCCCCCAACCCCCCCATTTTGCAAGAAAAGAGAAGCAGAAGGCAGTGCCCTCCCCCCCCCCCCGGCTCTTGGGGCTGTGGCACTCTTCCTTCTTGTTGCGGTTGTTCTTTTTGCCCTTTTCTGCGTCTTTTCACCGCTGTCACCTCCGCCTTCTGAGGGGGGGGTGGGGAGCCCCAAACCCACCCCGACCCCCCTGGGTGGGGGCCCGAAGCCATCGCAGTGGGGCCAGGGAGAGTGGGGAAACCCTACAGCTGAGGACTTACAGGGTCCCCCCCTCTCTGAAGGGGGCCCCCA
>NW_018364243.1:37861-40219 GCF_002078875.1 Numida meleagris | reverse complement strand
TTTTAAGCTGTAGTTTTTATAAGATGTCATAAAGTCGTCTCTTTTTACCAGTAGCGTGGTGTCGGTCCTTGGTGGCGTTCGTTAGGGTATTTAAATAAACATCGTTCTCCTTTTCTACCCTCGGCTCTGCTTCTCGGTTTAGGGGGGGGTCCCCAGCGGTGTCCCACCCCCCCTCACCCCCAGCACTGTAGCACCATGGGGACGTTCCATAATCACCGTGGGGTCCCGGTGGCGCTGTCCCCGTTGTCACTCCCAAAGTAGTTGGGGTTGACGGTGGTGGTGGTCGCGCTCCTGAACAAAGGGTTGTCCTGGGGGGGACACACACACACAGATGGGGTCATGCTGTGGCCCGGACCCCCATGTCCCCCCCCCACCCCGGGCCTGGGGTCACTCACCTGGTCCCACGTGGCGCGGAGCCGCTCGCGCTCGAAGCGCCGGAACTCGCGGCGGTCGTGGAGCTCCACGGAGACGCGGCCCCATGCGGCCACCAGCAGCAGCCCCACGGCCACCGCCGCCGCCACCACCGCTACCAGCAGCGGGGACTGCCGCAGTGGGGCTGCGAGATGGGGTCAGTGCGCCGCCAGACACCCGGCCACGGGGCACCGGGACCCACCCCATGGGGACCAGGATCCTCCCAACCCAGCCATGGGGTCCTATGAACACCAGGAGCTGCCCTATGGGGTCCCATGGCTGCGAGGAGCCCCACTATGGGTGCCAGGAGCCCCCCGACCCAGCTATGGGGTCCTATGAACACCAGGGCCCACCCTATGGGGTCACATGGGTGCCAGAGGTCCCATAGGCACTGGGACCCACTCCTTGGGGTCTCCTGGGTGCCAGGAGCCCGTCCGCCCGTCCATGGGGTCCCTTGGGTCCCAGGGTCTCTTGGGGTGAGAGACCCACAGCCATGGGGTGCTTTGGGGTTAGGATCCCGTGTACGGGGTCCCCGTGCCCCCCCCCCCCACACTCACCCTCCTCAGCCCACACGGTGATGGCGACGTCCCCCCCCTCCTCGTCCTCATCCCCGTCCCCGCGCCCCACCAGGAACACGAGGAGGCGGCCGTCGGGGGTCTGCTCCCGGCACAGCGCGGGGCTGGGGGGCGCGGGGGGGGGCAGCAGCCGCAGGGCCGTCCCATTGCACGCGTGGCTGCAGTTCCCCCGCAGCGGCCCCAGCCCGAAGGCACCGCAGTCCGCGCAGTCCCTGGGACAGAGGGAGCCCCGTCAGGGCAGGGACCCCCGTCCCCCCCCCGCCCCCCCCCATGTCACGTGCCCTCATGTAACCCATGTCATGTCCCCGCGTCCCGTATCATCCCCCGCCCACCCCGCGCCCCGTCCCCGCTCACCGCAGCCTCACGCAGCGCCCGGCGCAGTGGGGGCAGTGCTCGCAGTGCGTCCCCACGAACCCGCGGTGACACCGGCAGCGCCCGCACTCGCAGCGCCCGTTCCCGCTGCACTCGGTGCCGCCCCGCACGCAGCCGTCCCGCGCCAGGGGACACCCGCAGCCGCGGCCGCCGAACCCGGGGCGGCACCGGCAGCGCCCGCACACGCACTCGCCCCGCTGCTGTCCTGGGAATGCAGGGACTGTGTGGGGACGTGGGGCGAAGAGGGGGGCACGGGGGAGGGGGTGGGAACGGGATCGGGGGGTGGGGACGGGATCCAGGGAAGGGGGGCAGGACCCAGAGAACGGGACCCAAAAGATGGGGGATGGGATCCAGGGGATGGGATCCAGGGAATGGGATCAGGACCCAGGTGACGAGACCCAAAGAAAGGGACCCAGAGGGATGGGACGGGACCTACGGCACCGGGGTGGCGCCCGTGGGACGGGACCTCGAGGGTGGGGACAGGACCCGGGCGTGGGAACCGGGGCACGGGGACGGGAGATGGGGATCTCCCGCGGAGGGGACCTATGGGAACGGGGACGGGACCCACGGGGCTGTGCGCTGGGGGTGGGGCCCCATGGGGACGTGCAATAGGGACAGGACCCCACGGACGGCACACCCCACAAGGACGGGACCCCCCCAGGGGCAGGCAGCCCACCCATGCCCCTCCCCACCTCCGCAGGGCAGCCCCTCGTGCCGCTCGCACGCCCCCTCCTCGCACTGGCAGTAGCGGCCGCTCAGCCCGGGGGGACACTGGCACGCCCCGCAGACGCAGAGCCCCCTCCCGCTGCAGGGGGGGCCCGTGCTGTTCTGGGGCCGGCAGCCCCCCTCCGCCTCCTCCGTCCCTTCGCACTCACAGCGGCGGCCGCGGCGGCCCCCGGGGCACCTGGGGGGGGGTCAGGGTCACGCCACGGGCCCCCCCGCCCCCACTCCCTAACCCCCAAACACGTCACCTCATTAACCCCCATACAACTCCCCGGTG
>NW_018364243.1:33141-36239 GCF_002078875.1 Numida meleagris | reverse complement strand
GGCTGCGGCTGTACTCGCCGTGCGCGTCCAGGTGGCAGCGGCCGTCGCAGGGCAGCGCGATGCCCCCCAGGCGCCCGTCCCCCGCGCTGTGGAACGTGTCGTCCGACGCGAAGAGCAGCAGCCGCGTCACCGGGCGCCAGCCGATGCGCTCCTGGGGGGCGGGGGGGCGCGGTGTCCCCATGTGACCAAGGGGTCCCCAGCGCCGTGTGACGCCGTGTCCTCGCGTCTCCTCCGTTCCCCCCACCTCCCCCATATCCATCAGTGTCCCCGTCTGTTGCACACACGCACACCCTCTTGAACACGCCCCCCCTCCTCTTGCACTCACCCGGACTCTTGCCCTTGCACGATCCCTCACATACCCCCTTCCCTTGCACCCCCCCTGCACACCCCTGCTCCCCTGCATGCACACTCTCTTGCACACCACTGCTCTCTCGCACTCACCCACACTCTTGCACTTGCACAACCCCTTGCACAATCCCGCTCCCTTGCATGCACAGTCTCTTGCACACACACTCTCTTGAGGATGTATCCGTCCTCTTGCACGCACCATCTCTTGCACACCCCCACTCTCTCACGCTCACACAACCCCTTGCGCACCCCCCTGCACATCCCTGCTCCCTTCCATGCACACTCTTGCAACCCTTCGCTCTTGCACACCCTTCCCTTTGCACAGCCCCGCTCCCTTGCACGCTCCCATCCCTTGCACGCCCCCGACTCCCCGCACCTGGCACACCGCCACCTGCACGATGGCGTCGAAGCCGCCCTCGGGCGCGTCCATGTTCCCGGAGACGCGCTGGCTGCTCACGCGGCGCGTGAACTCGGCGCTGTCGTTGGTGAGCGGCAGCACGTGGCGGAACGCGGTGGGGGGAGCACAGGGCTCGGCGGAGGGGCAAGGGCTGCGCTGCGGGGTCACCGCCGAGAAGGGCAGCAGCGGCTTGTCCACGAAGGAGCCGAAGCCTGGGGTCAGGGGTCGGGAGTCAGGAGCTGGGGGGTTCGGCGGGGGCGGTGGGCTCGGGGTGGGCGGCGGGGTCACAGGCGGGACACCAGGGTCAGTTCTGGGTGCCGGGGCTGGGGGTGGATGTCGGGGTCAGGGTGGGGTGGGGGGGCAGCGCGCACCGATGCGTGCGGCGCTGGATGCGTTGCGCAGGGCGCGCAGCAGCTCGCTGCCCAGGCGTTGCAGCAGGCGCAGATCATCGCGCATGGAGTAGGACAGGTCCAGGAGGAAGTAGAGATCCACCGGCACCGCCCGCGCCCGCCGGAACCGCACGGCGAAGCTCAGCTCCTCACCTGGGGGGCACCGTCAGAGCCTCCCCCCACGCCCCCTCCCCATTTGCCGTCCGTCCCCTCTCCCCTCTGCTCCTCCCCCTGCTCCCCATTCCCTCTCTCCTCTCCCAGTGCGTTCCCTCTCCCACCTCCCACCCCTTCCTCTCCCCAGTTGTACCCCCTCCATCTCCCCGTGCTTTCCTCCATTTCCCCCTCCCTCCCTCCCCCTCTCCCCACCCGCTCCCCCATCCTCATTTCCCCTCCATCCCCACCTCCTCATTTATCCCTCCACCTCCCCATCTCCGTCCCCCATCTCCCCACGGATCCCCCATCTCCCCCTATCCCTCCTTCCCCATCTCCCCATGTGTTCTCCCATCTCCCCTCTCCTCCATCTTCCCCTCCATCCCTCCCCTCTCCCTCTCCCCCCCTCTCCCCCCGCCCCTCACCAGCCCTCAGCTCCATCTCCATGCTGTGGGGCCGCAGCTGCCCCCCGCTGTCCCCCCGCTCCGTGTCCCTCAGGACCCACAGTTGCCCGTGGGGATCCACGATGGCCCCGGGGGGGCACCCGGAGCGCTCCAGGGCTGCCCGTGGGGCACAGCGCGATGCCTCCGCCTGTGCCCCCCCTTGGAAGTCCTGCGGGAACAGGACCAGGGCGGGGGGCAGAGCCTGTCACCCTGCACCCCAAACCTGGCAGGGGCCCCGCACCCCCAACCTCGTACCCCAAACCCCGCACCCCTGCCTCATACATTCCCCGCACCCCAAACTCTCCATCACGACCCCATATGACCCCCGCACCCCACATCCCCACCGCATACGCCCTGCACACCGCACCCATCGCCCCACACCCCTTGCCCCACACCCGCCCATCCCTGTGGGGCTGTGTGGGGCCGCTGTGTCCCTAGGTGCAGCCCCACTCCCCCCCCCGCTGCTGTTTGTCACTGCGGTTTCGCTGCTTCCTGGTGACACCCGCAGCGCCGGGGGGGGGGCACCCCAGGGTGGGGTCTCCCACAGGACGGGGACAGCGAGGATGATGGGGACAGTGGGGACAATGGGATCCGCGGTGACCTCTGGGGACAGGGGGGTCCCCGTGGCACAGTGGGGAAAATGGAAACACTGAAGCCCCCAGGGATGCTGGGTGCCCCACAGGACACGGTGACCCCCCCGAGCCCCCCAGCACCCACTCCCACGTCACCCTGTGACCCGACACCTCAGCATTTCCCACCCCCCCCTCCCCAGATCAAAGGGACCCTCCCGGGACAGGGGGACTTCACCTGTCCCCATTGGATGGGGTGGATGTGACCCCCTCTCAAAGTTTGGATCCTGGGGGGGAGGGTCCCGGGAGAGATCCCGGGGAAGGTTCCGGGGGGGTCCAGGAAGGGGGGGGGTCTTGGGGGCTCTAGGAGAGGGTCCCAGGGGAGTCACGGGCGGAGTGGTCACAGGGGGTGTCCGGGGCAGGTCCCAGGGCCCCGGGGGGGAACTCGGGGGGGTCCCAGAAGGAATCCCGGGGGGAATTCATGGGAAGGTCGTGGAGGAAGGAGCCGGGGGTGTCCCATGATGGGGGGTCCCAGAGGGTGCCCCCCCCGCTCACCGGCTCCTCGCACCAGGCGCACGACGGGTGGGAGCTGATGCACTCCTCGCAGGAGGGCTGCGGGCGGCACGACCCTGCCGCGGGGGGGTGGGATGTCAGGATGCCCATGGCGGGGGGGTCCCATTTCCCCCCCTCCATTCCCAGCCTCACCTCTTGCCCCCCTCGGGGCCGCCCGCAGCAGCAGCAGAAGCAGCAGCAGGAGCCCCCCCGGCACCATGACCCCGCGCTGCGCGATGGAGGAGGCGGC
>NW_018364243.1:28474-30312 GCF_002078875.1 Numida meleagris | reverse complement strand
GGCGAAGGCGAACACGAGGTCGGTGAGCGGCCCGAAGCCGGCGTTGTGCATCTGCGTGCGGTTCAGCGTCAGCCCGTCCGAGAACGTCATGGTGTCCTGCTCGGGGGTGTAGCGCGTGCAGATCCGCAGCATCTGCGGGGACATGACAGTGGGGGCTGAGCGCCGAGCCCCACGCGCCCCGCATCGTGCCCCACATCTCCCCCCGCAGCGCACCAGGATGTCCAGGCAGGCGGCTTTGAGCAGCGTGATCTGGTCGGCGATGCTGAGCGCAGTGAAGCCGGGCAGGCGCTTGGCAAACTCCACGATCTTGATGATGCACTTGGTGGCCAGCTCGCTGAACTTGTCCCACAGCCCCGGGTCCAGCTGCACGCGGTGCTGCGCGCTCGAGCTCTGCGGGGCCAGAGGGGTGACCGACTGCCCCACGGCGCGACTGACAGCCCCACGGCGCGACTGACAGCCCCGCAGTGCCCCCCGCACTCACCATGGTGTACTTGCCCAGCTGGCACAGCGAGGGGAAGGTCTCCTGGTGCGCCCTGCTGACTTTCTGGATCAGCTCCTCCAGCGCCGGGCTCAGCTCGGGGCCGTCGGCCGCCTCCTCCTTCACCTCCTTCTTCTTCTTATTGCGGTCATTGCGCACGGCTGTGGGGGGGACACCGTGGGGACGCTGTGGGGCAGGGGTGCCCGGCGGGACCCCTCGGGTATCCCCCCCATAGGACTCCCCAGCCCGGTGCTGTCACCGTCTCCCAGGCACCGCGTCAGTGCTGGGGGTGCTCCGGGGGTGCCCCGCTCCCGCCCCCTCCCCAGGCGGCGCTTCCTGCCCCCCCCGGGGCGATGGGACAGGATACAGCAGTGGCAGGATATCCACATATAGCACAATGCGGCCACAGGGCCCCCACCCCGGGGCGACACGCAGGGGGTGGCCCCGCCCAGCCCCCCACCCCAAAAAGGCCCCTGAGTGCGCGCCGTCCCCAGGGGGTGCGGGGACACCCGGACGTTGTCCGAGAACATTGGGAACAGCCCCACGTCATAAGGACACCGCAACACCGGGAACAGTGCCAGGGAGTGCGGGGATAACCAGACACCAGGGACAGCCCCAGGTGACACTGGGGACAGCCCCGAGGACCACGAGAACACCCGGACACTGGGAACAGCCCCTGGGAGCCCAGGGACACCCGGGCACTGAGGACAGTCCCAAAGTGGGAAAAGCCCCAAAGGACACACGGACACCGGGGACGGCCCTGGAAGGACCAGGGACACGTGGACCCTGGGGACAGCCCCAAGGAACCCGGTGACACCAGGGACAATTGGGGTCCTAGGAACAGCCCTAAGGGACACGCAGACGCAGGGGGCAGCCCCCAGGCAGCACCAGAGCCCCCCCGGCGCTCACCTTCCTTGGACATGCCGACATCGAAGCACTTCTGCAGGCGGCAGAACTGGCAGCGGTTGCGCGTCACCTTGTTGATCTGGCAGTTCTTGTCGCGGTGACACGTGTACACCATATTCTTCTGGATGCTGCGGCGGAAGAAGCCCTGCACCCAGGGCAGAGAAACTGGGTGAGCGGGGGGAGCTGGGTGGGGGAGGACGTGCAGGGCTGGGCCGTGACCCCCCCCGGGGCGCCCACCTTGCAGCCCTCGCAGGAGCTGACGCCGTAGTGGTACCCCGAGGACTTGTCGCTGCAGACGAAGCACGGTTTGTAGACGCGCGGTGGCGGCGGCGGCGAGGGAGAGCTGGGCACCATCTCCTCCGAGCTGCTGCTCTGTGTCTCGGCGCCTGGGGGGCACAGTGTGATGCCTGCGGGCCCCCACCCCACGGCACGGACCCCTCCCGCCCCATGGAGC
>NW_018364243.1:26038-27714 GCF_002078875.1 Numida meleagris | reverse complement strand
CACCCCCGCGCAGGCGCAGCGCCCGCGGGAGGGCCAAGCAGCTGAGTGGGGGGAGCTTCCAGGGGAGGGGGCTCTGATTATGGGGGGTCCTGCTTTGGGGGGGGGTTGTTCTGTTTCTGGGGGGGGTCCTGCTTCAAGGTGGGGGGTGCTCCAGGGGCGTTCCCCCCCCTTCTGGGAGGAAGTAGAGAGGGTGGCGTGGAGCGCTGGGGCTCTGCGTGCCTCAGTTTCCCCTCTCAGAGGAAGATTCCCCCCCTTTATTTTGGGGAGTCCCCACATTGTCTCCCCCCCAGTTTGGGTGCGGGGGGGCAGCCCCATAGCAGTTAATGTCATAGGGAACTGCTGGAATCCCCCCCCCATATCACCACCGCATTCTGTGGGGTGGCAGCGGGGCCATCCCCAATGCCAGGCCCCAAATAGGGCTGTGCACCTCTCCCACACCAATGGGACAGCAGGGCCCAGGGCTGTGTGCGTGCCCCACATCGGTGTGCCCCACACCCCCACCCCACAGACCCCACATCCACAACTCTCACCCCACACACCCCCCCCCAACATGTACACCCTCACTGTGCTCACAGCCCCCACACCCCACCCCTCGCTCACACCCCACGTTTCCACACACTCCCACATCACACACACACAAACCGGTTTCCACACCCCCCACGTCACCGTCACACGGGGCCCAGTCTCACTCACTCACACACACACACACACACACACAGAGCGGCTGTGCCTTGGTGTCACTGACACACACAGACTCAGTGTCACACTCAGCCTCACACACACAGCAGCCTGACACAAGTCTCACACACACAACAGTCACAGCTCCCACCACCCTGAGGGTGACACACTCACACCCACACCACCACCCCACAACCACCACACACACACCACCACCTCACAACCACCACACACACACCACCACCTCACAACCACCCTCGCACGCAACCACACCGCTCAGAACTCGCACACTCTGTACGCTGTGTCACACACACACACCCGTCACAGCTACACCAGCACTCCCTCAACTCCACACACAGCCGCATGCCCGCGCACAACTCACAGTGACACAGCCCCTCACACACACGTGTCACACACGCACACCCCCAGTCACACTGTCTCAGCCCCGTCAGTCGCACACACCCACACCCACTCGCACAACCTTTGCACGCAGTCACACACGCGGTCACACCCCTCAGGACTTACACCCCCCCACACACTCACACACACATGCCAGGATCCCTCCCTCACACTCACATATTTACACAAGCGCTCTTGCACACTCACCTCCCGCATACACACATGCACACACACTCACACGCGCTCTCCCCCCACACTGACTCACCCCGCCCCGCCCCAGCTCTGAATCACGGCCCCGGGCGGCCCCGCGGGCCCGGGCGGCCCCGCACCGACACGACGGGCCGGGCCGGGCCGGGCCGGGCCGGGCCCCGCTACGACCCCACCAGGGCCGACCCCTACCCCACAGCCCACCTCCTAGAGCCGCTGTCCGGCTCTCGAACCCGCGGGGCCCGGATCCGGATCCCCTCGGCCCGATTCGCACCGCCCGGGTCTCGAACCCGCGGCCCCCAAGCCCCGAGCTTCGGCCAGCCCCGACCCCCGGCACAGCCCCGGCTCCGCTCGGCCGCCCCCGCTCAGCGCGGACCTCCCGTGCCCCGCTC
>NW_018364243.1:22482-24067 GCF_002078875.1 Numida meleagris | reverse complement strand
GGGGGGAGCGGGGGACGTGAAGGTATGGAGACAGCGACAGAGGGACACCGGGACTCGGGGACATGGACATGGGGTTGGGGACACAGGGACTGGGTGGTGGGGACAGGGCCATGGGGACATGGGGACACAGAGGCCACGTGCAGAGGGACACAGCACGGTACGGGGACACACAGGGACGGGTGTGGGACGTGGGGACAGGCAGGGACAGGGGCACAGCGTGGGACACAGGGACACGGAGGGGGACATGGACGCTGTGCATGGCCCTCCGTCCCCCCGTGTCCTCCTGCCGCCCACTGCCCTCAGCACACGTCCTCTGTGTGTGTGTTCCCATGTGTGACATGGCGCGGCTTCGTATGGCATTGCATGGCATGGCATGGCATGGCTTCATATGTCGTTGCATGACGTTGCATGACATTGCTTGGTACTGCATGTCACTGCATGGCATCGCACGGCACTGCGTGGCATTGCACTGCGTGGCACAGCTTCACACATCGCACAGCGTTGCATGATGTTGTGTGGTGTTCTGTAGCTCTGCAGTTTTGCATGGCGTTGCACAGTTCCGTGCAGCATTGCACACCACGACCCAGCTGTGCACGCCTCCACCGTGGCCGTCACACGCTTTTGCACAGCGTGGCACGCCTGTGCACACCCCCAGCCCCTGGGGCATGGCGGGACTTGGGGGGGGGGTGTTGTGCTGGGGCCCTGCTGCTGCAGCACAGAACAAAGCCCCCATTGAGCACGGGCGTTTCCACCCCAATTTTTTTCCATGATCACATTCCCCCCCCCTCACCCCCCGCCTGGGGAAGGGGGGGGCAGGGAGGGGCACCACATGCATGCCTCACACACGCGTGTGCACACGGCTGCGGGAAGCAATGCACACGCTTGCACAGGGCTGGTGCTCTCCTTGCACATGTGCACACATGTGCGCCCACGTTGGCATGGACACAGCTGTATGGGGGTGTTCCGTGTCCCCCCATGCCCCCTGTGCCCCCCCACTCCTATGGCCCCCGTGTCCCCACTTATCGCCCCACGGCCCCTACACCTCCACTTTTCTCATGTCCCCCCCGTCCCTCTACATGCCTCATGTCCCCTGTGTGCCCCATGTCCCATGTCCCCCATATCCCCAGTGTCCCCAGGTCCCAATCTCCTGTGACCCCAGTACACCTGAAGTCCCCACATCTCTCCATATCCCCCCATGTCCCCCCATGTACACCCGGGTCCCTGTGTCCCCCCGTCTCCATCACCCCACACTCTGTTGTCCCCACGTCCCACTCCCCCCTTCCAGGGGCAACCCGTGGGTGGGGGTCACATGAGGACAATGTGAAGGGGGTGGGGGGGATGGGGTGGGGACAGCAGCCTCCCTCTCCTGTCCGCGTGCACGCGTGGGCACACCCACGTGAACACCGCCCCCCCCCGGCTGAGCCCCCCCCACTGAGCCGGCTTTGGGCTATAAATACATAAATACCGGAGGGGGGGGCGGCACCATGGGGCTGGCGTGGCATGGGCAGCGGCTGCACAACCCCCCCTGTCCCCTGTGTGCCCCCCCGGGGGTCCCCCCCTGCTGCCAGCCCCCATATTGCCCCCC
>NW_018364243.1:19410-22344 GCF_002078875.1 Numida meleagris | reverse complement strand
CCTCCCCCGTGCTGTTCCCCCCCGGGGGACTGCCCCCAGTGTCCCCCCTGCTGCCCCCCCTGGCCCCGCCGCCCCCGGCCCAGCATCAAGTGATGCTCCATCCCCGGCAGGTGAGTGAGGGAAACTGAGGCATGGGGTGGGGGGCAATTGGTGCAACTGCACGAAGATTGGGGCATTTGCTCCAGGGTGCAGTTGCATCAAAGTGTTTGCCCCCAGGGAAGGGTATTTGCACGAGGGCTGGGACAATTGCACAGAGGCTGGGGCAATTGCATATGTTGTTTGTTGCCAGGGAAGGGTATTTGCACAAGAGCTGGGGGCAATTGTAATAACAATGGTAGTTGTGTGAGGAATGGGGCATTTGCTCCGGGAGGGGCATTTGCATTAGCGCTGGGGTAATTGTGCAAGGAGTGGGGCAGTTGTGCAGAGTGTTTGCCCCCAGGGGAGGGCATTTGCATGAGGGACGAAGCAATTGCATAGTTCTGGGGGCAGCTGCACGAGGTGTTTGCCCCGGGCTGGGGTATTTGCACAAGGACTGGGGCAATTGCACTGGGCCGGGCAGGGCCGAACGCGAGGACCCCCTCACGTGATGCGCGCCAAGATGGCGGCGCCCATGGCGGCGCCCGACGGAAGCGGAAGTGGGTGCGTGGAGGCGGCGGTGCGCGCTGTCGCTTCCCCCGCTGAGGGGCAGGTGGGGCTCGGGCGGTCTTGGGGGCTTTAAGGGGCGCAGCGGGGGTTACGGGGGCTCTGGTGCGGCTCTGCAGGGCGCTGGGGGTGGTTCTGGGAGGCTTTGCGAGATGCTGTGGGAGCGGGGGGGTCTCTGTGGCGGGCATCTGTGGGCGTTCTGTGGTGTGCTTTGGGTGTTCTGGGGGATTCTGTGGGGCAAAAGGAAGTCCTGTGGGTCTGAGTGTGGTCCTGAAGGGCCGTATATGGCACTGAGAGGGTGAGGAGTGTCTGCAGGGCCTGGAGGGGCTGTGTGGGAACAGTTGCCGTGGGAGTGGCCTCTCTGTGGGGCAGGGAGGGGGAAGCGGTTCTGGGGATGTGTAGGACAGAGTAGGGGGAGCTAGCACCAGCATTCGCTGGGGCCAGGCTGGGTATAGGGCAGATGTGGGGTCAGGGAGTGGGCTGGGTTGGGGTCACAGTGAGGGGAATGTATAGGGCAGATGTGGGGTTAGCGAGAGGAATGTGTAGGGCTCCGTAGGGTTGGGGTGGGGATCAGTGCAGGGGACGTGTGGGTTGGGGACACGTGGGGCAAGCTGTAGGGATGACAGGGGGCAATGTGGGTTCTCTGTGGGCGCACACAGCACAGGGCACTGCAGACCCCGCAGGGCTGCCCTGACCCCCAGCTCCCTGGCCCCGCTCCCTCTCTCTGCTGACCCCCCACCTGTCTCCCGCAGCCCCCGGGATGCCCGGCCCCGCGCCATGCTACTCGCCGCCTACACCTCCCTCGCCGCGCTGCTGGCAGCCGCGCTGGGCCTGGAGCTGTTCTCCCGCCGCGCCGCTGCCCCCGCCACCAACCCGGCCTTCGCCCGCTTCCAGCACCACTTCCTGCGCGCCTACCTGCCCGCGCTGGCGGCCGACTGGCTGCAGGGCCCCTACCTGTACAAGCTGTACCGCCACTACCGCTTTGTGGAGGGGCAGATCGCCATCCTCTACGTCTGTGGCTTCGCCTCGGCCGTGCTGCTCGGCCCCCCTGCTGCCTCGCTGGTGGACCGCCTGGGCCGGCGCGCGTCCTGCGTGCTGTTCTCACTGAGCTGTGCTGCGTGCTGCCTCACCAAGCTGTCCCGCGATTACCTGGTGCTGGCGGCCGGGCGCGTGCTGGGCGGGCTGGCCACCGCACTGCTCTTCTCCGCCTTCGAAGCGTGGTATGTGCACGAGCACGTGGAGCGGCATGACTTCCCCGCCGAGTGGCTGGCCGGCACCTTTGCACGGGTGGCTTTCTGGAACAACGTGCTGGCCGTGGGGGCCGGTGTGGTGGCAACCGCCCTGGCTGAGTGGCTGGGGCTGGGCCCGGTGGCCCCGTTTGTGGCGGCCATCCCGCTGCTGGCGCTGGCGGCTGCGCTGGCGCTGAAGGACTGGGAGGAGAACCACGGGCCGCCGCGCGCGCTGGCCAAGACGTGCGGGGACGGGCTGCGCTGCCTGCTGGCCGACGGGCGCGTGCTGCTGCTGGGCACCGTGCAGGCACTCTTCGAGAGCGTCGTCTACATCTTCATCTTCCTCTGGACGCCAGTGCTGGACCCGCACGGGCCGCCGCTGGGCATCGTCTTCTCCAGCTTCATGGCGGCCAGCATGCTGGGCTCGGCGCTGCAGCGTGTGGCCGTGTCGGCGCGGTACCGCCTGCAGCCCGTGCACCTGCTGGCGCTGGCCGTGCTGCTGGCCTTCCTCTCGCTCTTCATGCTCACCTTCTCCACCGGGCCCGGCCAGGAGAGCCCGGCTGAGTCCTTCCTCGCCTTCCTGCTGCTGGAGCTGGCCTGCGGGCTCTACTTCCCCTCCATGGGTTTCCTGCGGCGCAAAGTGATCCCCGAGAAGGAGCGTGCCGGCGTGCTGCACTGGTTCCGTGTGCCGCTCAACCTGCTGGCCTGCCTGGGGCTACTGCTGCTGCACGGCAGCGACCACCGCAGTGGCACGCGCAGCATCTTTGCCCTCTGTGCCGCGCTGATGCTGCTGGCGCTGCTCGCCGTTGGCCGCCTCTTCGCCGTTGGCCGTCATGATCCAGAGCTGCGGCTGCCGCCCCCCCAGGGCCCCCCTGAGGGCCCTGAGTAGTGAGGGTGGTAGTGGGGAGAGGTGGTCCCCAGAAACGCTGCAGTGCCCCCCTCTGGAGAGACAGGGACACGGCACAGTGGGACGAGTGACCCCCATGCACCTTTGCAGCCGCCTCTTCTTTGTTTTGTAAAGAAAATAAAGTGTTTCCATAGACGCCCCCTCCCTGTTTTGGGG
>NW_018364243.1:14600-19244 GCF_002078875.1 Numida meleagris | reverse complement strand
CTCCGCTTCTTCCTTCCGTTCCAGCCGCGAGGACACCCGGGGGCAGTACAAACGTCACTCATCATTGCCATAACCACCAGTTAGCGGCAGTACCGGGTCTGCAGTGCTGCGCCCCATTGCGTGGGGTCCCCACAGCCCATAATGGCGGTGAGGAGTGGGAATGGGGGAGACCTGTGGGCCCTGAAAGGGGAGAGCGAGGGGCTGAGGGTCCCTGTAGGCCCTAGAGGGGGTCTGCAGCCCAACGGTAGCGCAGCCCCACATGGTGCCAGAGGGGATGTGCAGAGCCCCATGGCTGCGCTCCAGCCATCATCTGTTGCAGGGACCCCTCTGGGGCCCCTCAGAGACCCTCTGACTCCTGGGACCCCTCTGACCTCCTCAGAACCCCACTAGGACCCCATCAAGACCCCAAAATGATCCCCTCCAGATCTCACTGGGACCCCCTGCACCCCTGGACATCACTAGGTGACCCCAACCGGAACGCTCCCATGCACTATGCACCACAGCTCCAGAAACACCACAATGGGTGGAAGAAATACGCTTTTACTGCGCGGTTGCTGTTTTCAGCATAAAATGACCCCAAAAAAGCTGGGGTGTCCCACTGGCACATTCCTGTCCCACCCCATCTCCATCTCATCCCATTCCTATTCCCACTGCCGTCCCCATTCCAGTTTCATCCCAATCCCACCCCCAATCCACCCCCACCCCAATCCCATCCTATTCCTATTCCCACTGCCATCCCAACCCCATCCTATTCCCACTCCCCCCCCCCTACAGCTGCTGCAGCAGGGCGAACACCTCGGGGTCAAGCTGTGCCAGGCGCAGGCAGTCGCGCAGGCGGGGGGCCGTGGCCGCAGCCCCCTCACGCCGCCGCCACTCGCGCAGCATCTCGAAGCTGCACAGCGCGGCGCGGTGCGGGTTGTTCTCGCGGATCTGCTCCAGGCGGCAGCGCTGCAGCCCCAGGCACAGGACGCCCACTTCCTGCCACTCGTGGCCCAGCAGCTGGGCCACCCGCAGCAGGTCCCGCTCCGACAGCAGCCGGCCGCCGCCTGGGGACACCACGGAGATGTCAGTGGGGACGCGGCGGTTGCCCCGCTGGCCCTGGGTGGGTGGGTGCCCCACCCCGCCCCCCACCCACCGCGTCCCAAAGCGTCCTCACCGCATCCTGGTGTGTCCATGGCGGCGTCCTGAGTGCTGCCACCAGCGTCCGCAGGGCCTCCACCGGCGTCTCGAGGGCTACCAGCTTCCTGAGAGCCACCCCTGGCAACCTGAGGGCCACCACCAGTGTCCAGAGGGCCACCAGCGGCATCCCGGGGCCCACTGATGGCAACCTGAGAGCCACCAGCAGCAACTCAAGGGCCACCAAGGGCATCCTAAGCGTGACCAATCGCATCCCGAGTGCCGCCGAAGGCATCCCCATGGCACCCACCTCTCCAGGCACCGTGGCAGCCGCGTCCTCGCCAGGCAGGCGGTATTGCAGGATGAGGTCGTGGCGGGGCAGGCGGCGCAGGACCGCGGCGGTCACGTGCAGCGCGCGGCCGGGGAAGTGCTGCAGCAGCATGGTGCAGAGCTCGGGGCGCGTGGCCGCCTGCAGCCGCGACAGGGGCAGCTGCTCCTCCAGGAGGTACTTGAAGGTCTGGAACTGCTCCTCTGACAGCGCCTTCTGCAGCCCCAGCAGCACCTCGCGCTCCGTGGCGGCCATGGGGCGGCGAGCTGGGGGGACGGGTCACCCCGTGTCACACGTCCAGCCCCAGCGATGGGTCACCCAGTGCCCCCAGCGTCCCACCCAGCACCTCACATCCAGCCACGGGGTCAGTTCGCCCAAAGCCACCCGCTGCCCCGCGTCCCCAGTGTCCCCCACTGCCCCGTGACCCCCAGAGCCCCCACCCCACTGCCCCCGCTGCCCCTCACCGCGCTTCCGCACACCGCGAGGGCGGGGCCACGACTTTCCCGCCGATATCAGCGAGTGGTTACCATGGCGACGTGGGCGGAGCTTTGTGGCTGGAACGCGATAGACGCTGTGTTGAGGGCGTGGCTTGTGGCTGGGGGCGGGGCTTGATGCGGGGGTGGGGGCATTGCGAAGTGGGCGGGGCTTGTGCGTGGGGGCGTGGAGATGGGGCGGGGCTTGTGGCTGGGCGGGGTGCTGCCGGTGGGGACTCACGGGGCAGAGCAGGGTGGGGCAGTCCGCTCTTGTCACGCTGCGCCCCCTCTGCTCATGCACCCAGATCACGGAGCTACGGGGCGGTCGGGTTGGAAGGGTCCTTGAAGGTCTCATAATCATAGGACGGTTGGGATGGGAGGGTTCTTAAAGCCCATCAAGGTCCAATGATGGATCCTCATGGTCCTACAGCTCCTCGTAGCCCTACAGCCATTTTAGGGTGTCCCTGTCCCCATGGGGACAGGGGAGCACTCCGAGCACTCCGAGTGCTGCCGTTCGGGGGTTCCCCAGTATCCGCCACTTCAAGTCCTACCCCCGCGCCTACATTGCAGAGCGCTGTGCCCCGCCCCGCCGCCAGGGGGCGCCCTCCTACCGCGCTTCATTCTGGGCAGGAGAGAGGTCACGTGTCCCCGTCTCCGGCGGTCACACCCCCCCTCCGGGCCCCGCCTCCCGATTTCGATTGGCTCAGCCTGCCGTCTGTCGGCAGAAGACGTCGCGATTGGCCAAGTTGCGGCGGCGGGGCGGGAGGAGGAGGGCAGAGGAGGCGGAAGTGCGGGGCGAAGTCCCGGATGTGAGTGGGGCGGCGGGGCCGGGAGCGGCCGCAGCGGAGCCCATGGCGGCGGCGGTGAGGGGAGCGGGACGGTCATGGGGTCAGGGCTGCCTGAGGGGGGGGAGGTGGGGCAGGGACGGAGCCACGGGGGGATTTGGAACGCCCTGAGAGGAGTGTGGGACACTTGTGGGGCGTCCGCGGTGATATAAGAGGCCTTGCCGGGGTAGCTATAGGGATTTACAGGACCTATGGCGGATATGGGGCACCCGTAGAGGAATGTGGGACTCCTGGGTGGGTTGGGGTCCCATAGGAGATGTGGGGCACCCATAGGGAATTGGACAATGAAGCAGAGTTCGGGGCACGCGTGGGAGGATGTGGGGCGCTGTGCGGATTATCCCCCGTGGGGCTCACGGCGCTGTCCCGCAGGTGGCGGAGCGCCATGGATGACCTGCGCCTGCACTACCGCTTCCTGAGCTGGCGGCGGCGGATCCGCGAGATCCGCGAGGTGCGCGCCGTGCGCTACCAGGAGCGCGCCAAGCACGTGCTGGTGGACGGGGACACGCTCAGGTGGGGGGGGCACTGGGGGGGGACGGACGCGAGGTGACCCGAAGTGACACGGGGGGGGATGTGTGTGTGTCCCCAGCTACCACGGGGACTCGGGCGAGGTGGGCTGCTACGTGGCGCCACGGCCGCTGACGCGGGACAACAACTACTTCGAGGTGAGGGGGGGCCACGGTGCTCCGGGGTTCTCTGTCCTCCTCTGGGATCCCCGTTGTCTCTGGGGGTCCCTGCGCCTTTTGGGGTCCCCATCCTTGTTTTAGAACCCCGTTGTCATGGGATCCCCGTCCTCGCTGTGGGTCCCCAGCTGTATTGGGATCCCTGGTGTCGGGGTGTCCCCGCTCCTATTGGTGTCCCCGTCCTCGGTGGCGTTCTCATCGTCCTGTGGGGTCCCCATCCTCATTGGGATCCTTGTCATTGTTAGGGGTCCCCGTGCCGCCTCGTCCCTGCATCCCCTTACACCTTGTGCCATGGTGTCCCCATCCCAGTGTGTGTCCCTGTCCCACTCGGTCGCGGTGTCCCCGCAGGTGTCCATTGTGGACAGCGGGGTGCGGGGTGCCATCGCGGTGGGGCTGGTGCCGCAGCACTACAGCCTGGAGCACCCCCCTGGCTGGCTGCCTGGCTCGGTGGCGTACCACGCTGATGACGGAAAGTGAGTGAGCGCTGTGGGGCAGACGGGGTGTGTGTGGTGGGGGGGGGGGGGGGGCAGGACAAGGACCCCATGCCATTGTGCCCCCCCCCACCCCCCCAGGCTGTACAGCGGCCGCGCCAAGGGGCGGCAGTTTGGCACCAAGTGCAGCTCCGGTGATCGCATCGGCTGCGGCATCGAGCGCGTCTCCTTCGAGGTGCAGACGGCGCAGGTCTTCTTCACCAAGAACGGGAAGAGGGTGAGAGCCCTTCCACGCCCCCCACCCCCCATACCCCCAGCACAGTTCCTCCTCCCCACCATGCCCATCCCCCTTTCCGTCCCCCCTGCCACTGCCCCTCTGTCCCCTTCCCCCACCCTCCCTGACCCCCGGCACTGTGCCCCCCCTGTCCCCGCAGGTGGGCTGCTCGGCCATGCCGCTGTCCCCTGAGGGGCTGTTCCCGGCGGTGGGGCTGCACTCGCTGGGGGAGGAGGTACGGCTGCACCTGCGTGCAGCGCTGGAGGACGACAGTGCCATGATGGTGGACAGCCACGAGGAGGAGTGGGGCCGGCTGCATGATGTGCGCGCCTGTGGCACGGTGAGAGCCCCATAGTGGGGGGTACCTCCCCACAGGAGGATGAGCCTGGCCCCACGGTGTTTCCAGCCCCAGAGCGGGGTGTTCCTTGCCCCCATCTCTGGGGGGGCCGTGGGGATGCCCCCTCCTTCCTTTAGGATCCTTCTGCTCCCCCCCCATT
>NW_018364243.1:12492-14456 GCF_002078875.1 Numida meleagris | reverse complement strand
CCAGCTGCTGGAGTACGTGGGTAAGGGGAAGAGCATCGTGGATGTGGGGCTGGCGCAGGCGCGGCGCCCACTCAGCACCCGCAGCCATTACTTCGAGGTGGAGATCGTGGACCCGGGCGAGAAGTGCTACATTGCGCTGGGGCTGGCGCGCAAGGTGGGGGGCGGGGGGGGGTCCCACTGTGTGCTCCCTCCGCCAGCACACAGCCTGAGGGATCTTTGTCCTCTCCTAGGATTACCCTAAAAACCGGCACCCCGGCTGGAGCAGGGGCTCGGTGGCATACCATGCGGGTCAGTGCCCCCTGCTGCCCCCCCCATCAACCTGGGGCTTTTGGGGTTGGGGGGGACGTGGAGGGGATGGACACAAAGTGGGGGGTACTGGGATCAGTGGGCATAGTTTATGAGTAGGACACAAGGGGAGCACTGGTTTTTCTTGGGATGCAAAGGAGGGGGCACATGAGTTATCCCAGTCCACCTACTGATCTTCCCCTCCCCCCACTGAAACAACCCCATCCTGATTTGGGGGCGCTTTGTGTCCCTCCCCCTCACCCCTCTATTTGTGTGTGTGTGTGTTGGGGGGAGACAGGAGGGACTCGGGGGCACTGCGGGTGAGGGCACTGCTGGCTTTGGACACTGGGTGTCACCATGGGGGGGTCCCGCGACATGGAGATGTGTCCTGTGGTGCTGGGGGGGTCCCACGGCCTGGGGGGGTCCTATGGGACACGAGGGGCTCCCGCAGCACTTGGGAGGTTCCCATGTCCCACGGGGGGGGTTGGTGACTGTTGTCCCCACAGATGATGGGAAGATCTTCCACGGCAGCGGAGTGGGGGACCCGTTCGGCCCCCGCTGCTACAAAGGGGACACGATGGGCTGCGGCATCATGTTCCCCCGCGACTACAGCCTGGACAGCGAAGGTGGGCGGGGGGGTGCTGGGACCCCCCCGGGGTGAGTTTGGGGTCACCCCCCACTTTGTGACAAACCCCCCTGCCCAGGGGACAGCGACGAGCCGTGTGACACAGCGCTGCCAGCGCGGCGTGCAGTGCGCAACGTCACCTACGTGTCCCCTGAGGATGAGGAGGAGGAAGAGGAGGAGGAGGAGGAGGAGGAAGACGAGGGGGGGGGCACGGAGCAGGAGCGCGGCGGCACCAAGGTGGTGGTGAGTTGGGGGGGACACCCTCCTTTAATTCTTGTTTTTTTGGGGGGTGGTGGCATCAGTCCCATCACTGGCGCACTGCCCCTGCTGTCTGTGGGGCATACAGGCGTGGGGAAGTCACTGTGCCCCTCTATAGAGCCATGAGCCCCCCACACCCCTTCCTTAAAGCCACAATGACTTGGGGGGCACACCCCATTTTATTTTTCTGAAGGGGGGGGGGGCACCACATCCATTCCCATGGCACCGACATCGCCCTCATCCGTGGGGCACAGTGCTGGGCTCTGGGCACCCTCAGCCCCCAGCCCAAGCCCCGCACCCCTGCTCTGCCCCCCCCAGGTGTTCTTCACGCGCAACGGGCAGATCATCGGCAAGAAGGAGGCACGGGTGCCGCCGGGGGGGTACTTCCCCACCGTAGGGATGCTAAGCAGCGGTGAGAAGGTGAAGGTGGACCTGCACCCCCTCAGCGGGTAGGGCCCCCCCACCCCGCACCCGTCGCACTTTAACACCCCCCCCCCAGCACGGTGGAACTCCCCCTCCGTGTTGGCAGGGCTCCCTGTTCTGCCCTTCCCCCCACCTGCCTGCCCCCCCCAGCCTCCTGGGGGAGGTGGGGGGCACATTATTATGCCTCCCTCCTCCCCACTGTCGTTGTCCCCATTCTGCTGAATGTAACGCCCCGGTGCAGGAGGGAGGCAGTGCCCCCCACCATGTGCCCCTGTACAGCTTCGTGCCCCCCGCTATAAAACATATCTCTATATTAGAGCCACTGCTATCGCTCCTTTGCTACAAAGATAGAGACTGCTTCACTGCCCCCCCC
>NW_018364243.1:7532-9785 GCF_002078875.1 Numida meleagris | reverse complement strand
CCCCCACTACCGCAGGACCCCCCGCAGCCGCTGTATCCCATCATCCCATGTTTCCCAATGACTCCCCCATTGCCCCCCAATTCCCTCCCACTCCCCACACGCCGCCCGTACCCCCCCGTAGCCCCAGCGCCCGCCCCGCCCACTCACCCCCCGCGCTCTCTCCGGGGCTCCCGGGGGTTCCACTTTTGGGGGTGGGCGGTCCCACAGGGAAGGGGCGTGGCCCGCACAGGGGGCAGAGGGGCGTGGCCAACTCAGCCCCCGCCCCTTCGGACAGCGACCTCCGTGCGCGCTGCCGCCCCCGCCCCTCAGCCCCTCCCCCCGGGCACAGACAGGGAGGGGGAGGGGCCAAGCTGGGGCGGCGCTGGAGGGCGTGGCCTAAATGGGCGTGGCTATGGGGCGCCATGGGTGTTTGGGTGCCCTGGGGCACGTGGGCGCTCTGGGGTGTCACAGTGCTGCTGTAGTTTGCGCTATGGGGTGATGGGCTGCTGTGGGGTGTCGAGGGGCTGTAGGCACTTTGGGTGCTATGGGGCACATGAACACTATGGGGCGCTGAGGTGCTGCTATGGGGTATCACAGTGCTGCTGTAGGGTGTCAGTGTGCTATGGGGTGGTGGGCTGCTATAGGGCGCTGGGGTGCTATGGAGTGTTGAGGGGCTATGGGGCATATGTGTGCTGTAGTCACTTTGGGTGCTGTAGGACGGTTGGGTGCTATGGGATGCCAGAGTGCTGCTATAGGGTGCCAGGGAGCTATGGGGTGGTGGGCTGCTATAGGGTGTCAGGCTGCCATAGGGCATGGGAGGGCTATAGGGTGCTGGGGGGCTAGGGGGTGGGGGGCTATAGGGTGTCAGGGGGCTGTGGGGTGATGGAGGGCTGTAGGATGCAGTGGGGCTGTAGGTCATTGGGGTACTATAGGGTGTTGGGGTGCTATAGGGTGGGGAGGGGCTGTAGGATGCGAGGGGGGTATAGGATGTTGGGGGGCTGTGGGGTGTGGTTGGGGTGCTATAGGCTGAGGGGCTGCTATGGGGTGATGCAGGACTATGAGGCATTGAGTTGCTACAGGGTGTCGGGGTGCTATAGGGCACCAGGGAGCAACAGGGTGTGGCAATGCTATGGGGCACAGGGTCACCATGGGGTGGCAGAGCACTATAGGGCACAAAGCAGCTGTGGGGCACAGGGTCACTATGGGATGGCAGGGTGCTATAGGGCGCTGCAGCGCTATGGTGCATAGGGCAGCTATGGGGCATGGGGTCTCTGGGGGGCACTGCTTCGCTGTGGGGCGCCAGAGTGCTATAGGATGCTGCAGTGCTACGAGGCACAGAGTCCCTGTGGGGGACAGGGCTGCTATGGGGCACCATGGTGCTATAGGATGCTGTGGTGCTATGGG
Organism: Numida meleagris; assembly: GCF_002078875.1. NCBI lineage: Eukaryota > Metazoa > Chordata > Aves > Galliformes > Numididae > Numida > Numida meleagris. The sequence goes on along the minus strand of NW_018364243.1, from coordinate 8,402 downwards.
ACACAGGGCTGCTCTGGGGTGCAGGATCTCTATAGGGCACAGAGCCTCCATGGGATGCCATGGTGCTATGGGGCACAGGGTCTCCGTGAGGCACAGGGCTGCTACGGGGCACAGGGCCACTGTGGGGTGCCAGGGTGCTATGGGGCATTGGGGTCCCCTGTGGGGCACCGGGGGGGCTCTCCTCCTGCCCCCCCCCCAGCCCGCAGCCCCCCAGCAGCTGCTCCAGCTCCCAGCGCTCTGCGGCCGTGGGGGGTGAGGGGCGCCCGGTGGGGCTCTGCGGTGGCGGGGATTCTGCCGTGGAGGGGTCCTCCTCCCATGGGGCGCCCCCGGCGGCCCCCCTGTCTTGCGCAAGGGTGCGGGGGCTCTCGTCCTGCGGCCCCCCCGTCTCCGTCAGGTCTGTGGGAACATGGCACCGTCGGGGGGCGGGAGGGGCCCCATGAGCCCGCTGAACCCCCCCAGGGTTCAGAGCCCCGTGGGACTGGGGTCCCACTGAACTTCGGGGTCCCGCCGGGATCCCCTTGGTTCCCATTGGGTCCCGCTGCATCCCACCGGGATCGCTCTGCGGTCCCACTGTGATCCCATCCCAAGGTCACGTCAGGGTCCCGTGGGGGTGGGGTGGGGGTGGGGGGTCCCGCACCGTCGCTGCTGTCCTGGTGCCGCGCATTGAAGCCGTGGAAGGAGTCGCGCCGCACCACGGGGTCCCACGTGCACAGGTCCACGCACACAGCACCACGGGGGGCGGCCCAGTCTGGGGGAGGTGGGGTTATGGGGGGTGGGGCTATGGGGTTATTATGGGCTGTGGGGCGGCCCCCCCTCACCTTCCACCTTGTCAGGACTGGAGGAGAACACGAACTCCACGGCGGCGTCGGG
>NW_018364243.1:0-5762 GCF_002078875.1 Numida meleagris | reverse complement strand
TCCACACCCCAATCCATAGCCCCCCACATCCCCTACCCCATAGCTCTCCACACCCTCTGCCCTGCAGCACCCCCCACCCCATAGCCCTTCTGACCCCACTGCGCCTCCCCACCCCCTGCCCCCCCTACCTGGCGCAGACGCGGCTGTAGTGCATGTACGCCGCCACCACGACGCCCACTTTCCCCCTGTTGCCCTGAGGGAGTTTGGGGTCAGCACTTCTCAGACCCCACCCCCCCCACCCCACAGCCCCCCCAACCTTACAACCCCATGCGACCCTACACCCCCTGAGACCCGACAATCCCGTGGCCCTACGGTCCTCCCAACCCTACAAACACCCCCGACCCTATGACCTCCCCCCGTGCCCCTAAACCACCCCATGACGCCGTGACCCCCACCCCACGCACCCGGCAGTGCAGCACGGCCACGCGGGGGGGCAGCGCGCGCAGGCAGCGCTCCAGCGCTTTGCAGATGGCGCACAGCGTGTCCAGGGGGGGGGCCAGCAGGTCCGGCCAGCCGAACTCCTGCACCTGTGGGTGGCCACGGTGTGACCCATGGTGTGACCCAGGGCCCTGACCCCACGGCCCAATCCCCCCAGGATTCCACACCATGACCCCACATCCCAACCCTATACCGTGACCCCTTGGGACCCCACACCCCGACCCCACAGCCCCAACTCTGCTGGAGCCCCACATCTCCACCCCACACCCCGCCCCGCTCCAGGACCCCACGGTCCCGATCCCATGGCCCCAACCCCACAGCCATGACCCCCCCCAGTCCCCCCCCCTCCTGCCCGCCGTGCTGACCGCGGGGTGCAGGTGGACGAGGTCGTGGCGCTTCTCCGAGAGGTTGAAGAGCTGCAGTGGAGGGGACACTGAGGCACAGTCCGCAGCACAGCCCCCCCTGTGTCCCACAACAGTCCCCAGGGATCCCCCGCCTGTCTCTGTGGGACCCCCCGTCCTGTCCCCATGTCCCCAGTGCCTTGTCCCCACCCCACAGACGCCATGTCCTGCCCCAATGGACCCCCCACGTCCTGTCCCCATGTCCCCAGTGTCCTATCTCCGTCCTGTCCCCAGAGTGCCCACATCCCATCCCCCGGGACCCTCACATCCTGGCCCATGTCCTGACCCCAAAGAGCTTGGTTCTGTCCCCACTGTCCCCGCGCTCTGTCTCCACACACCCCATGCCCCGTCCACCTCCCCACGTCCCCTCAGAGTTCTCATGTCCCTTTCCCCAAGTTCCCCCTTGCCCCCCGATGTCCCCTTCCCCCTGTCCATATGCCCGCATCTCCCTGCCCCCCTCACCGTGTACCCGTCGCGGTGCCGGGCACGCAGGAGCAGTGCGACGTCGCGGAGGTGTCCGCGGAAGCGCCGCTCATCCGCCCCCCCCGGGAACCGCACGGCGATCATCCGCTCCGTCACATAGCTCAGCTCTGCGGGGGGGGTGCTGGGCATGGCCAGGGGGGGCGGCCTGGGGGCGTGGGGTCACAGGGTCACACATGGGGTCACGGGGTCATGGGGGCACATGCGGTCATGGGGTGGGGGGGCAGCCTGGGGGGGGGCATACGTGGGGTCATGGGGTCATACATGGAATTATGGGTCCATGAGGTTATGGGGCTAAGGGGTTACAGGGTTATAGGGACAAGGAGTGCGGCTCTGGGCTGGTGGGCAGGGGATGTGGGGATCCGGGGGTGGGGACCCAGGGACAGTGACAGCGCCCGCAGAGCCCCCCCGCGCCCCCCCCCCACGGCACCTGGGCAGGGAGCGGTGCTGCCGGAGGGCGCTGAGGGGCAGGCTGCCGTCCTGGGGGCACACAGTGCTCCTGTCCACACCCCAATCCCTCCCCAGTCCCAACCCCAACCCCACCCCAGTCCCAACCCCAATCCCAACCCCAACCCAATCCTAATCCCCAATCCCAACCCCAACTCCACTCCAATCCTAATCCCCAATCCCTCCCCAATCCCAACCCCAACCCCACCCCAATCCACACCCCAATCCTAATCCCCAATCCCACCCCAGTCCCATCCCCACCCAAACTCCGTCCCAATCCCAATTCCACCCCAATCCCACCCGCCCCTCACCTGCTTCTCGCCATGCCTCGGTGGGGCAGTGTTTCTCCGCTGTGGGGCACACAGAACTTAGGAGCACTGTGGGGTGCTCCAGCACTGCTGTGGGGCAGGGGTGGGTCCCAGCTCCATAACTTACCAGCTCGGGGGGGGGCAGAGGGTGACATGGGGACGTCACCTGCAGGGGCAGAGTGGTCACTGTGGCTCCATAGAGCAAACCTGACCCCATAGTGGGACCCCCCAGCTCCATAGCAGGATCCCAGCCCCACAGATGTTCCCCCTGCACCCCCCATCCCAACCCCCCTGGGGGGAACTGAGGCACGGGGCAGTGCTGACCCTACCCTCCCCCCTTGCCCACGTCCATCTGTCCGTCTGCTGTTTGTCCAGCTGCAGTCCCTGGCCCACAGCCAAGTGCTGTGTGTGGGGGGGGACACGGGGACATCATGGGGATGTGGGGACATGGAGTTGTCAGGATGTGGGGACGTGGCCTGTCCCCTCCACATGTCCCTGTGGCTCTGAGGACCAGGAGGGGACAATGTGGGGGTGGCCACTCCGGGCCACCACGTGTCCCCCTCAGCCCTTACCTTGGCTTCACAGCGCTTGTGGGTGGCGATCTTGCAGACTGCGGGGACACAGCGGGGACGTCGGGGTGTCACCCTGCTGTCCCCAGACCCCATGGCCGGAGCGTGGCAGCATGCATGGAGGAGGATGTGGGGACGTGGCACAGTGGGACATGGGGGTTTGGGGACATCGGGATGTATGGATGTGGGACTGTGGAGCTATGGGGACACTGGGGATGCTGGGTCACAGGGATTTAGGGATGGAGGACATTGGGTTATGGGGACCCATGGACATGGGGACACGGACACAGGGACATCAGGGTATTGGGGACACAAGGACATGGGGACATGAGAATGTGGGGATATGAGGACACTGGGGCCATAGGGACATGCAGACATGGGGACATCGGGATATTGGGGACACTTGGGACGTGGGGCTTTGGGGACACAAGGACACAGAACTTTGGGGTCACAGGGACATTGGGGACACAGGGACATGGGGACAGAGGGACACGGCGTTGTGTCACCTCGGCAGAGCAGCCCATGGGCGCCCACGCTGTCCCGACAGACGGCACAGGAGCGGGACCTCTTCCGGAACGACTTCTCCTGGAACGTGTGGGGTGGCGCGGGGGAAGGCTGTGGGGTGCGAGGGGGGGGGCCAGCGTGGGAACGAGGGGACATGGGGACAAGATGGGGAGGTGGTGCTTGGGGATGTCCCCCCCGCTGTCCCCGTGTCTCTGACCCACGCCCCCCCGCGCAATGTCCCTCTCCAGGAAGTGGTTCGGGCACAGCCCAGGAAATGGCCCTGGGGGGGGCGGGCGTGGGAAACGGGCGGGGGGAACAGGGACACTGGTGGGGAGGTCACGGGGCGGGGGAGGATGGGGAGCGGAGCATTCTCCCAGTGCCCGCTATGGGGGCTGCCTCACAAGTGGGAACACAGCGAGGGGGGTGAGCGCCCCATGTATATCCCCCCCAGGGGACACCCTGACCCCAAATATTAACCCCCCCCCCGCCCCATGCGTGTCCCTATCCCCGTGGAATTCCACGGCCTCCCAGCTCTGCTCCCCACCCACTGCATCCCGGATCCCCCAAACCCACGGATCTGCCTCCCCTCGCAGCGTGTGTCCCCACCCCACAGGGAGCCCTGACCCTAAGTGTGACCCCCCCCCCCCCCCCCCCCCCCCCCCCCCCCCCCCCCCCCCCCCCCCCCCACACTTGAGACCCCTGCAGGCGTCACATCCCTGAGATTCCACGTCGGACCCCCTTATACCGCCCCCTCCCGTAACAACCCCGGTGTCCCTCACCCGCACCCCCACGCGTGCCCGATCCGTGCGATCGCGCGTGGGACTCCCCCTACCCCCTCCCCTTTCCCACGCCTCCCCTCCACGTCCCTCCCGCGGCGCCCTGTACCGGCTGGGGTTCCTTCCGCCCCAGGACCCGCAGGAGACCCCCCACGGCCCCGCGTGGGTTCATGGCGGTGCCACGCACGGCGCTCGGAAGGCGGTGTGCCCGGGGAGAGCCGAGGGGGGGGGCCGCGCCCCGCCCGCCGCTGCCGTTTCCCGTCCGAAGCGCCCCCCCGGGAGGGGCAGGAAATGGGGGGGAGGGGTCGGACCCACCCTATGGCCCCGCCCCCTTCACCGCCCCCCCCACCCCCCCTTTCCCCACTTCGCGGCTGTTTAACCCCTTCGGGGCAGGAGGGGAGATGAAGGGGGAGGGGGACGCCCCATAGAGGTAGAGAGAGGTGAATGGGGCGCCCTATGGGGCTGTGGGACATCCCTTCATGGGGACGCCCCAGTAACCCCCAGCACACCTCCCCATTACAGCCCCCCACCGCCCCCACAGAGCCCAGAACTTCACAGTCCCCATGTCCCCACGACCCTGTGAGTTCTCTGGTCTCGGCCCCTGCTCCCGGCAGTGCTCCCCCTCCTTCCCGAGGGCTCCAATTGGATTCTCCTCCGCTCCTCGGTGCAGTTTCTTGACCTGAGCCAGAAACCGTCCGCAAAGTTCAGCAAATGCAGCGCGAGCCGCAGGGCGAGAGTGCTGACAGCACGCAGGTCTGCATCCCCTCCCAGGCTAAAACCAACTTTTGTTTGTCCTCCTCCTGCAAGGGAACCATAAAGAACAAATCTTCCACATCTGCAGCTGCCATCTGTGCACGAGCAGCTGCTGGCAGAACCGCTGCGAGCCGGGCCGTGTTCGGGGCAGCAGCTGCTGGCAGGGCTGAGTCAGCGCTCAGGCACCAAGAATTGATCGTTAATTGCCACCTCCCACCCGGTTTCCAAACTGGCCAGACAGGTGAGTTCTATGGGGAGCGCGTCCTCGAGGTGATTTGTCTTTTCTCCAAATCTGCTCTGATGTCAGAAATCCCACGTCACGCCGCAGCAGCAATGGGCACAGCGGTGCGTCAGCGATCCTGGATCTGAGGAGCGCAGGGGCTGCGCGAAGTACGCATGCTACAGCCTCCCTGTTTCTTTGGGCTTTGGGACTGATACTCGAGCCAAAAGGCCATACACTGCCATACAGGCAGGTGCCAGGTTCGCCCATTGAGGACACCAAATCCTGAAGTATTTTCGTGACGGTCTTTAATTGCAAAGTGAGTGGATGATACATGTTCCTAACCAGGGAGCCGTGAACTGACCCCGGCAGTTTGGCAAACAGCGCTTGCTCCATTCTCACTGGCACTCTCAACCCATGGCTGTCCAGGCTGCGCTCCCAGATCTCAGCGTCTTGCTGTGTTAGTATGAAATTGGTGCTCCGCTATCTATTGGAAAGGTCACTGACTGCCTCTGAGGACAGACTGGAATCAAAATATTTGGGCCGCCATAGCTCCTCCATGGATAAATCCCCCCTTGCTGCACAGACAGACGCAGTTGCCATTACTCTTTTTTTTTTTTTTTTTTTACTTCTGTATGGGTACTGTGAGGTGCAGCTTAAGCCGGTGATTGCGCGACCACCGCAGGTCTCTGCTGCCACCGCGTGGTCAATTCGCGGAACTGCAGATCTTCGGTGCTTGGTGACGCAAACAAGCAGGACGCATGCGCGCCGGAAAGCGGAAGTGGCGTACGTACGTTCTGACCGCTCTGCGCAGCCAATCCGCCGATCTCTATCGTGATTAACCCTCCAGGCAGTAGCGCGCATGC
>NW_018364242.1:0-1029 GCF_002078875.1 Numida meleagris | reverse complement strand
ATGGCACAAGGAAAGGGGAAGGGGAATGGGATTTGAAATGGGACTGGAGGGAGATGCTGCGTAGGAAGGAAAAAGGGAATGGGAAAGGGTCTGGAGGGAAATGCTGCAAGGGAAGGGGAATGGAAATGGGACTGGAGGGAGATGCCTAAGGGAAAGGGGAAAGGGAATAGGAAGGGGACTGGAGGGCGATGCCACATGGAAAGGGGAAAGGGGAATGGGATTTGCAATGGGACTGGAGGGAGATGCTGCAGAGGAAGGTTAAAGGGAATGGGAAAGGCAGTGGTGGGATATGGCGCACGGGAAGGGGATGGAGAATTGGAAGGGGACTGGAGGGAGATGCCACAGGGAAAGGGGAAGGGGAATGGGAATTTCAATGTGACTGGAGGGAGATGCTGCAGAGGAAGGAGAAAGGGAATGGGAAAGGATGTGCAGGGAAATGCAGCAGGGGAAGGGGAATTGGAATGGGAATGGTACTGGAGGGAAATGCCACAGGAAGGGGGAAAGGGGAATGGGATTTGGAATGGGATTGTAGGGAGATGCCTCAGGGGAAGGGGAAAGGGAATGGGAAGGGGACTGGAGGGAGACGCTTCAGGGGAAAGGTAAGGGGAATGGGAATGGGATTGGGACTGGAGGGAGATGACTCAGGAAAAGGGGAGAGGGGAATGGGATTTGGAATGGGACTGGAGGGAGATGATGCAGTGGAAGGGGAAAGGGAATGGGAAAGGGTCTGGAGGTAAATGCTGCAGGGGAAAGGTAAGGGGAATGGGAATGGGAATGGGAATGGGACTGGAGGGAGATGCCTCAGGGGAAGGGGAAAGGGAATGGGAAGGGGAATGGAGGGAAATGCCACGGGGAAAGGGGAAAGGGGAATGGGATTTGGAATGGGATTGGAGGGAGGTTTCTCAGGGGAAGGGGAAAGGAAATGGGAAGGGGACTGGAGGGAAATGCCACAGGGAAAGTGGAAAGGGGAATGGGATTTGGAATGGTATTGGCGGGAGATGCCTCAGGGGAAGGGGAAAGGGAATGGGA
>NW_018364241.1:0-1148 GCF_002078875.1 Numida meleagris | reverse complement strand
TTTAAAGCAGCCAAAACCTCAGAGGCGGTGTCCTCGTAGCGAGGCGGAAGGGTGCACGGTGCTGTCCTGCTCGGAGCTGTGCATGATGCAATTCTGGGTGACGCTCAGGTCAATGTCCCCGCGCGTTGCGCTCGCAGATGCCCCCCCCCCCCCCCCGCCCGGGATCGGGTTTGTGCACAGCACGGTGTAGGATGCTATTGCAGATGGTGTCAGTGCAGGATGCTGTTCCAGGTGGTGTTCTGAATGGCGCCGGTGCATGGTGCTGCTCAGGACGCTGCTCGTGTTTGTGCACAGTGCCATGGCCGGAGCGATCCCCAACCCCACCTGCATACGGCACCGCTCAGGACGCTGCTGCACAACGCACGACGCAATTCCAGTGCTGCCCCGGGTGCTCACAGCGCTGCAGGGAACCCCAGCGCACCGCACAGCCCCAGCGCAGCCATTTACTTTGCGCTTCGCTCTGTTTCACCCACACGGGTTGCAGCGTTCCCTCTCACCTTGGCCACTTTCGTTCAGCCCCCCTCCCCCCCCCCCCACACCGCGTTGCCCCCCCATGCACATCTGCGTGAGACACAATCGCGACCCGATGCCGACCCCCCCGGCGGTATCTCGATTCCTCAGGTTCTGATGGGAGCACAGGGTTCCCCCCAACCCTGCATGGACCCTCCCCCTCCCTCGGCAGCACGGGTGTCCCCCACCCCCCCCACACCCCAGCCTTGGGATGGAGACGTGGCAAACTCAGGGGATTGGGGTTTTCCAGCCCCTTTTTGCCGGTGGGGAGGGAGCATCCCCTCCCCCCCCCCGACCCCAGAGCTGGAAGTGCCCTTTGGCTGCATGGCACCCGGCAGAGCTGCACCCTGAGGGTCCATCCCAGGGCCCCCCCCGGGTTGAGTCCTTTTAGGGCTGCAGGGTTCCATATGTGTACAGCCACCGGGATTTGGGGTTCTAATTATTTTCAGGCCCCCCTCTTTTTTTCTTTTTTTGGAGAGAGCGCCTATCGCCTCCCGCTTTATTTCGCTTCTTGCATATCAATTAAAATAATTAATCTCTGGGGTTTGGAAAGGAAAAGGAACGGGCACAGCTGCAGACAGACATTCATCCAGCGGGCACATCTTAACTCAGGTAAAAGGAAAAAAAAAAAAAAAAAA
>NW_018364240.1:0-1133 GCF_002078875.1 Numida meleagris | reverse complement strand
ACTTTTCCCAAGTGCTGCAAACAGAACAACATCCTTGATACTTCTTCTCTTCTCTTCTCACGCTCAGAGAATATCATCAAAGCCCCCTAAATCATTTCTATCAACTCATCTTTCCATCTAGTATCACAATCATTTCATAACAGAAGGAACAAATCCACATAAGGAATTTCACCCCTCTTACCTACACCACAACAAAAGAACATGAATTGCAACATTGCATTTTAAGTCAAAGTTCCCATTTCTGGCCCCTTTTTGCCCATCATCCAGTTCATTCATTGGTCACCACCGCATACAATAATGTTTGGTGCTTGTCTTAGTCAGGAGATCCCCAGAACGTGCTTCCCAGCACTTGAGGATGTGTCCTCGGGGTGACCAAGAGAGAATCCCAGTGCTTCCCATGACAACAACCACCAATTCTTACCCAGCACTACGTGCTCTCTGCTCTTAGGTGTCCCACCTGGGTCACCAGAGAGCTGTCCTCTGAAAGGTGGATCCATCTCCACGGCTCAGGTAAAAGCACAGATTTGCCATACACAGAGACTTGTACAAAGGTTGGTTCCGACTGAGCAGACCCCACCTGGGTGCTGTGTGCCCCTGGTGTCACCCATGGGTGGCAGTGTCACCGCATCCCGTCCCCAGGGAGGTGTTGTTTGGGACAGGGACACCCAAATCCCTGGACCCTGCAGGTGCTGAGGGATGGTCCTGGGTGAACCTGATGGTGCTGGTGGTGCGGAGCTGTTCCACTGCCCTCTTTGGCCTCTGTCTTGTCCTCCTCCTTGCTGCCCACAACCTCTCGTTATGGAGAGATGAGAGCCCTTTTGGGGAAGGGGTTTAACTGCCTTTGATGGCCTATCTCGATCTAAACTTTGAGCCATTGGCCACCACTCTCTGGGTGGAGTCTCACAACCAGTTCCTCATCCATTGAGCAGCGCACTCATCAAACCAAGATATTTCTGGTTTGTAGAGAAGGATCCTAATGTACGGCCATAGCAAAAGCCATATTGAAGTCCAGATAGATGACCTCCGTGACTCTTCCCTTGTTCACTGATGCAAATACACCATTGCAGAAGGCCACCAGAATCCTTTCAGGTCACTGTAGAGAGCAATGAGATCTCCCCTGAGCATCTTCTGCA
>NW_018364239.1:0-1148 GCF_002078875.1 Numida meleagris | reverse complement strand
CTGAAAAGCATATAACATGTTTAATTAGAGGAAAGGCACTGCTAAGACTGAAAAGAGACTGCAGTGGATTATCAACAGTATTTAGGGCTTTCAATCTCTGAGTCATGAGGCAAGATTAGCAGCATAAAAAGAACAGAGATTTCACAGAACTCCATCCCATCTGGAAAACAGCATAATAGTCATGTTGAGAAACACTTTGATACTGGAACAAATTTGAAAACACTATGACTTGATGTTAGCTTGTGCTTGGGAAAATGATTTTAGTAGAAGCTCTGTAAATCTTCAAGTGCTGCAGTTTATCCAGTCAGGAATGAGCTGGCCTATGTCAGTGAGAGGAATAGCTCCAAGATGGACATGGAGCTCCATAAGCCTAGGCTGGACAGCTATCACTTTCATGGGTAAATATTTTTGTTGTCTGAGGTAGAAGAAAGATTCCATTCAGGAAGACTCTCCTACAAATAAATTCCTTTGCAAGTATTTTTTCCCCTTTCCCTCCTGCAGACAGTGTTTTCACAACAATGGTGTCAGAAGACACTTGATTGTTTTCTTTTGCCTTTTCTGCCTCTGTGAACCCAAAGCATCAAATAAAAGGCAAGAAGAGACATCGGACGTAAGAAAGAAGAGGAAGTGGAAAAACAGAACAAAATGAGACACAATACCAAAAGGATGCAATAATGGTATAATCCATGCCATTTTTTCTTTCTTTTCACACTGGAGAATGATGTCTCAGAATGGACAAATGAGACATTAGGAACTGTTCTGGAAGAGAAACACCAGGTGGTATTCTCTTCTGCTATGGCTACAAGTCTACAGTGAAGAGAATGTAAAATCACAGTTAAGGTGCAGAAACAATGAGAAACAGAATTGCCAGAACCATTTCAACATTTTGTGATAATTTCCACTTCTTTTAGTTTAGTCATATTCTCAGTTAAGCTGGCTGTTTTCATGTCACAATCAACTTCCAGCCTAATACTATTGCCATTGACTTTTATCTTGTTCTCTTTTGAAGAACAGAAGAATGGAGAGCCAAAAGGATGAAAGGCTGTTAGATATATTTTGGGAGAGTGGGCAATATATCTCTTCTTAGCTCTTTCTTTTTTTCTCTCCTCTCCTCTCCTCTCCTCTCCTCTCCTCTCCTCTCCTCTCCT
>NW_018364238.1:0-1106 GCF_002078875.1 Numida meleagris | reverse complement strand
CGGCTGTAGCTATAGGGCTGGGTACAGCTATGGGGCAGAGCTGTGGGGCAGGGAGAGCTGTGGGGCACGGATCTATGGGGCAGAGCCGTGGGGCAGAGCTGTGGGTCTGGCTGGAGCTATAGGGCAGAGTACAGCTATGGGGCACGGATCTATGGGGCAGGGAGAGCTGTGGGGCACAGATCTATGGGGCAGAGTTGTTGGGCAGAGCTGTGGGGCCGGCTGTAGCTATACGGCAGAGTACAGCTGTGGGGCAGAGCTGTGGGGCACAGATCTATGGGGCAGGGAGAGCTGTGGGGCACAGATCTATGGGGCAGAGCTGTGGGGCAGAGCTGTGGGTCCGGCTGTAGCTATAGGGCAGGGAGAGCTATGGGGCACAGATCTATGGGGCAGAGCGAGCTGTGGGGTACAGATCTATGGGGCAGAGCTGTGGGTCCGGCTGTAGCTATAGGGCAGGGAGAGCTATGGGGCACCGATCTATGGGGCAGGGAGAGCTGTGGGGCAGAGCTGTGGGGCACAGATCTATGGGGCACAGCTATGGAGCAGAGCTATGGGGCAGAGCCGTGGGGCAGAGCTGTGGGTCTGGCTGTAGCTATAGGGCAGGGAGGGCTGTGGGGCACAGATCTATGGGGCAGGGAGAGCTATGGGGCAGAGCTGTGGGGCAGGGAGAGCTGTGGGTCCAGCTGTAGCTATAGGGCAGGGTACAGCTATGGGGCACAGATCTATGGGGCAGGGAGAGCTGTGGGGTACAGATCTATGGGGCAGAGCTATGGGGCAGAGCCAGGGGGCAGAGCTGTGGGTCCGGCTGTAGCTATGGGGCTGAGTACAGCTATGGGGCACGGATCTATGGGGCAGAGCTGTGGGGCAGGGAGAGCTGTGGGTCCAGCTGTAGCTATAGGGCTGGTACAGCTATGGGGCAGAGCCGTGGGGCAGAGCTGTGGGGCAGAGCTGTGGGGCACAGACCTATGGGGCAGAGCTGTGGGGCAGGGAGAGCTGTGGGTCCGGCTGTAGCTATAGGAGTAGGTACAGCTGTGGGGCACAGATCTATGGGGCAGGCAGAGCTATGGGGCAGAGCTGTGGGGTAGAGCTGTGGGGCAGAGCTGTGGGTC
>NW_018364237.1:0-1149 GCF_002078875.1 Numida meleagris | reverse complement strand
TGGTCAGCAGGGAGAGGGAGGTGGTGGTCCCCCTCTACTCTGCTCTTGTGAGGCCCCATCTGGAGTACTGTGTCCAGGTCTGGGGCCCCCAGCACAAGAAGAACGCGGAGCTCTTGGAACGAGTGCAGAGGAGGGCGACCAAGACGATCAGAGGGCTGGAGCACCTCTCCTACAAAGAAAGGCTGAAGCAACTGGGCTTGTTTAGCTTGGAGAAGAGAAGGATCGGGGAGACCTCACTGTGGCCTTCCAATACTTGAAGGGAGCGTATAAACAGGAGGGGGATCGATTGTTTGTGAGGGTAGAGAGCGATAGGACAAGGGGGAATGGTTTCAAGTTGAGACAGGGGAGATTTAGGTTAGATATTAGGAGGAAGTTTTTCACACAGAGGGTGGTAACACACTGGAACTGGTTGCCCAGGGAGGCTGTGGATGCCCCATCCCTGGAGGCATTCAAGGCCAGACTGGACGTGGCTCTGGTCAGCCTGGTCTAGTGGTTGGCAGCCCTGCACTTGGCAGGGGGGTTGAGACTTGATGATCTTTGAGATCCTTTTCAACCCAGGCCATTCTATGATTCTATGATTTTCTGGAATATACTCCCCCAAGCAGTAAGGTAAGCAATAAGGACTAAACTATTTTAAATTCTTTCACAAGTTCTGAAAGCTCATACTCAATTCTGTTCAACTTCTAGAAATCATCAGCTTTGTTAAAGCAGACTTCAGAGACCACATATTGGAAAGTGGCAGAAGTACACAGAATAGAGCCACTGAAGCTGTGAAATCAACAGTCTGCTCCCAGGCAGGTGCTGCTAGGTCACCTGTTGTCCCCAGTCTTGACACCAAATGGTTTGGGCTTCCCAACCCCATAGGGCCCATAGAGCAGGCAAGAATTTTGACTCTAAATAGTCTTCCACAGAAGAGTATTGCCACATAAGATACTGGAACTCTTAATATACAGCTTGCTGAAGAGATAAAATATCTATCCCACATTATTAAAGAGTATTTACGAAAATCTGGTCTGGCACCCGCTTCCATCCCACCTAGAAATACAAGACTGAAATAACAACAAAGCATCTTACTAAATTCTATCCTTTTAAGGTATACGCTGTTAAAATTACAGTCGCTCATGACATGACAGGCTAACCGGACTAGAT
>NW_018364236.1:0-1151 GCF_002078875.1 Numida meleagris | reverse complement strand
TGGGTTTGGGATGGGATGGGCTTGGGACTTGTTTGGTTTGGGATGGGATGGGTTTGGAATGGGATGGATTTGGGATGGGATGGATTTGGGATGGGATGGATTTGGGATGGGATGGATTTGGGATGGGATGGATTTGGGATGGGATGGGATGGTTTGGGATGTGTTTGGTTTGGTTTGGGATGGGATGGATTTGGGATGGGATGGGTTTGGGATGGGATGGGTTTGGGATGGGGATGGCATGAATTTGGGATGTGTTTCGTTTGGGATGGGATGGATTTGGGATGTGCTTGGTTTGGGATGGGGATGGGATGGATTTGGGACGTGTTTGGTTTGGGATGGGATGGGTCTGGGATGGGACGGGATGGGTTTGGGACGTGTTTGGTTTGGGATGGGACGGGTTTGGGATGGGACGTGTTTGGTTTGGGACGGGATGGATTTGGGACGGGATGGATTTCGGACGTGTTTGGTTTGGGACAGGATGGGTCTGGGACGGGATGGATTTGGGATGGGATGGATTTGGGACAGGATGGATTTGGGACAGGATGGATTTGGGACAGGATGGATTTGGGACAGGATGGATTTGGGACAGGATGGGTTTGGGATGTGTTTGGTTTGGGACGGGATGGGTTTGGGACGGGATGGGTTTGGGATGTGTTTGGTTTGGGATGGGATGGATTTGGGATAGGATGGGATGGGTTTGGGATGGGATGGGTTTGGGACGGGATGGATTTGGGATGGGACGGGATGGGTTTGGGACGTGTTTGGTTTGGGATGGGATGGGTTTGGGATGGGATGGGTTTGGTTTGGGACGTGTTTGGTTTGGGATGGGACGTGTTTGGTTTGGGACGTGTTTGGTTTGGGACGGGATGGATTTGGGACGGGATGGATTTGGGACGGGATGGGTTTGGGACGGGATGGGTTTGGGACGGGATGGGTTTGGGACATGTTTGGTTTGGGACGTGTTTGGTTTGGGACGTGTTGGGTTTGGGACGTGTCTGGTTTGGGATGGGTTGGTGACACGTCCCGTCCCAGCTGTGCCCGCGTGGGCGCTGGGTGCAGCCCCGTCCCGGCCCCCGCCCGGCGCAGCAGGAATCCCCAGCGCCGCGTTCCTGGCCGGGGCGGCGGCGTGGCGCAGCGCCCAGAGGAACCCG
>NW_018364235.1:0-1090 GCF_002078875.1 Numida meleagris | reverse complement strand
CATACTGGGAGGGCTGGAGCAGTTACTGGTTCATACTGGGGGGAACTGGGGAGACTGGGATATACTGGGAGGGGTTACTGGTCCATACTGGGAGGACAGGAGAGGTTACTGGTTCATACTGGGAGGACTGGAGGGGTTACTGGTTCATACTGGGAGGGCTGGAGCGGTTACTGGTTCATACTGGGGGGAACTGGGGAGACTGGGATATACTGGGAGGGGTACTGGTCCATACTGGGAGGGCTGGAGGGGATACTGGTTCATACTGGGGGGAACTGGGGAGACCGGGATATACTGGGAGGGGTTACTGGTCCATACTGGGAGGGATGCAGGCACTGGTCTATACTGAACGTTACTGGTCTATACTGGGGGATACTGGTCTATACTGGGGATGCAGATGCATACTGGGCTTACTGGTCCATACTGGGGTTACTGGTCCCGGTCCCTATGGGGATGCCCTGCTCCATACTGGTTTTACTGGTCCATACTGGGAATGTCCTGCCCCATACTGGTTTTACTGGTCCATACTGGCCTTACTGGTCCATACTGGGGATGCTCTGGTCCATACTGGGAGGACCGGTCCCACTCCCTATGGGGTTGTCCTGCTCCATACTGGCCTTACTGGTCCATACTGGGATTACTGGTCCATACTGGGCATGCCATGCCCCATACTGGGCTTACTGGTTCCGGATCCTAAGGGGATGCCCTGCTCCATACTGGGGTTACTGGTCCATACTGGGCTTACTGGTCCTGGTCCATACTGGGGATGCCCTGCTCCATACTGGCCTCATTGGTCCATACTGGGCTTACTGGTCCATACTGGGAATGTTCTGCTCCAAACTGGGGTTACTGGTCCCGGTCCCTATGGGGATGCCCTGCTCCATACTGGGCTTACTGGTCCAAACTGGGCTTACTGGTCCATGCTGGCGATGTTCTGCTCCATACTGGGCTTACTGGTCCATACTGGGGATGCCCTGCTCCATACTGGGCTTACTGGTCCATACTGGGGATGCCCTGCTCCGTACTGGGCTTACTGGTCTGTACTGGGAGGACCGGTCCCAGTCCCTATGGGGATGCCATGCTCCATACTGGG
>NW_018364234.1:0-1048 GCF_002078875.1 Numida meleagris | reverse complement strand
GGTGGTGCTGGCTTGCAGCTCTTCTCTGGTGCAGGCTTGCAACTCTTGGCAGGGGCAGGCTTGCAGCTCTTGGCTGGGGCAGGCTTGCAGCTCTTGGCTGCTGAAGTTTTTTAGCACTTGCCTGGTGCTGGCTTGCAGCTCTTTGCTGGTGCTGGCTGGCAGCTCTTGGCTGGTGCTTGCTTGCAGCGGGCTTGCAGCTCTTGGCTGCTGCTGGCTGGCAGCACTTGGCTGCTGCTGGCTTGCAGCTCTTGGCTGCTGAAGTTTTCCAGCTCTTGTCTGGGTCTGGCTTGCATGGTTCTGGCTCATGTGAGTGCACAGGTACTGGCTTGCAGCTCTTGGCTGGAGGTGGCTTGCATCTCGTGTCTGGTGCGGACTTGCATTTCGGGGCTGGTGCTGGCTTGCAGCTCTTGGCTGCTGAAGTTTTCCAGCACTTCCTGGTGCTGGCTGGGAGCTCTTGGCTGGTGATGGCTTGCAGCGGGCTTGCAGCTCATGCCTGCTGCTGGCTGGCAGCTCTTAGCTTCTGCTGGCTGGCAGCTCTTGGCTACTGAATTTTTCCAGCACTTGCCTGGTGCTGGGTAGCAGCTCTTGGCTGCTTCTGGCTTGCACCTCTTGGCTGCTGCTGGCTTGCAGCTCTTGGCTGCTGCTGGCTTGCAGCTCTTGGCTGCTGCTGGCTTGCAGCTCTTGGCTGCTGACGGCTTGGAGCTCTTGGCAGCTGACGTTTTCCAGCACTTGCCTGGTGCTGCCTTGCAGCTCTCGGCTGCTTCTGCCTTGCAGCTCTTGGCTGGTGCTGGCTTGCAGCTCTTGGCTGCTGCCGGCTTGCAGCTCTTAGCTGCTCTTGGCTGGCAGCTCTTGTCTGCTGCTTGCTTGCACCTCTTGGCTGCTGCTGGCTAGCATCTCTTGGCTGGTGGTGGCTTGCAGCTCTTGGCTGCTGATGGCTTGCAGCTCTTGGCTGCTGAAGTTTTCCAGCAATTGCCTGGTGCTGGCAAGCAGCTCTTGGCTGCTGATGGCTTGCAGCTCTTGGCTGGTGCTGGCTTGTAGCTCTTGGCTG
>NW_018364233.1:0-1091 GCF_002078875.1 Numida meleagris | reverse complement strand
GGCTTATGGTAACAGGTCTGGGCACGTGATAGGTTGTCACACCGGAGGGGTGGGGCTTAGAGACAGGGGGCGGGGCTTACATCAGCGTGTGGGGATTGGGGGCGGTGCCCACACACAGGGGGCGGAGCCTATGTAGGTGGGGACGGTGTCTGTAGCCAGGGGGCGGGGCTTAAGAGCCTGGGGGCGGGGCTACCATATATGGTACTGTTCTGGCACGGAGGCGGGCCTTAGGGCACTGTGGGCGGGGCTTAGTCAGTGGGCGGGGCTAATGTCAGTGGGGGCGGAGCTTGCACCCAGGGGGCGGGGCTATGCGATTGGGGCCGGGGCTTATGCTGTTGGGCGGGGCATGCTGGCGGTGCTTGCGGCCAGGGGGCGGAGCTAGGTGCTGGGGGGCGGGGCTTGGCGGCCTACCTTTGCTCTGATTGGCCGCGGCCGGGTGAGTGACGGGCTGGTGGCCCTCGTGGGGCTGCGGGGCAGCGTCAGGCTGCGACGGAGCCAGGAAGGGGACGAGGGAATGCCACGGGAACACGGCCACCGAGCGCGGCTCCACATTGGTCCACACTGCGGGAGGGTGATAGAGGGCGGTAGAGCCGTTGTATCGCGACATATCGCGACATATTCCCGTCCTATTGTGACATATCGCGACGTATTCCCGTCCTACTGTGCCATAGCGCGACGTATTCCCATTCTACTGTGCCATATCGTGACGTATTCCCATCATATTGCGCCATATCGCAATGTATTACCCTCCTATCACGACATATCGTGATGTATTCCCATCCTGACCTGACATATCACGACGTATTCCCATCCTATCACGACATATCGTGATGTATTCCCATCCTATCGCGACATATCGCGACGTATTCTCATCGTATCGTGCCGTATCGCGACATATTCCCATCCTATCGTGCCATATCACGAGGTATTCCCATCCTATCGTGCCATATTGTGATGTATTCCCATCCTATCGTGACATATCGCAATGTATTCCCATCCTATCACGATATATCTTGATGTATTCCCATTCTATCATGCCATATCGTGACGTACTCCCATCCCATCATGACATATCTTGATGTATTCTCATT
>NW_018364232.1:0-1129 GCF_002078875.1 Numida meleagris | reverse complement strand
AATGGGTGACAAAGGGGAAAAATGGGTGACAATGGGTGACAATGGGGTGACCATGGGGAACAATGGGGTGACAATGGGTGACAATGGGTGACAAATGGGTGATAATGGGTGATAGTGGGTGACAATGGGGGACAATAGAGTGACCAATGGGGTGACAATGGGTGAGAATGGGTGACAATGGGGGACAATGGGTGACAATGGGGGACAATGGGTGAAAATGGGGGACAATGGGTGATAATGGGGGACAATGGGGAGATAATGGGGTGGCAACAGGGGACAATGGGTGACAATGGGTGACAATGGGGGAACAAAGGGTGACAGTGGGGGACAATGGGTGGTAATGGGGGAACAATGGGGGACAATGGGTGACAATCAGGTGAGAATGGGTGACAATGGGTGACAATGGGTGACAATAGGCGACAATGGGGTGATAATGGGTGATAATGGGGGGACAATGGGTGACAATGGGGGACAATGAGTGACAATGGAGGACAATGGGGTGATAACGGGGGACAATGGGTGAAAATGGGGGACAATGGGGTGTCAAATGGGTGACAATGGGGGACAATGGGTGACAAAGGGGGACAATGGGTGACAATGGGTGATAATGGGGGATAATGGGGGACAATGGGGTGATAATGGGGGAGAATGGGTGACAATGGGTGACAAAGGGGAAAAATGGGTGACAGTGGGTGACAATGGGGTGATAATGCGGTGGCAACGGGTGACAATGGGTGACAATGGGGGACAATGGGTGACAATGGGGTGATAATGGGGTGACAAAGGGGTGATGATGGGGGGACAATGGGTGACAATGGGGGACAATGAGTGAAAATGGGGGACAATGGGGTGACAATGGGTGACAAATGGGTGACAGTGGGGTGGCAACGGGTGACAATGGGTGACAATGGGGGACAATGGGGGACAATGGGGTGATAATGGGTGATAATGGGGTGATAATGGGTGACAAAGGGGGAACAAAGGGTGACAGTGGGGGACAATGGGTGATAATGGGGGAACAATGGGGGACAATGGGTGACAATCGGGTGATAATGGGGGACAGTGGGTGACAATGGGGGACAATGAGTGACAATGGGTGACAATGGGTGACAACGGGGTGATAATGGGG
>NW_018364230.1:0-1032 GCF_002078875.1 Numida meleagris | reverse complement strand
TCGCTTATGGGGCAGCCGTGGGTCCTGGTGCTCACTTATGGGGCAGGCGCGGGTGGTGGCCGTGACTTATGGGGCAGCCATGGTTGCCGGCCATTACTTATGGGGCAGCTGTGGGTCCCAGCACCCACTTATGGGGCAGGCGCGGGTGCCAGCTGTTACTTATGGGGCAGCTGTGGGTTGTGGTGCTCGCTTATGGGGCAGCCATGGGTCCTGGTGCTCACGTATGGGGCAGACGCAGGTGGCGGCCGTGACTTATGGGGCGGCCGTAGGTGCTGGCTGTTACTTATGGGGCGGCCGTAGGTGCTGGCCGTTACTTATGGGGTGGCCGTGGGTGCTGGCTGTTACTTATGGGGCAGCCATGGGTCCTGGTGCTCACTTATGGGGTGGCCGTGGGTGCTGGCTGTTACTTATGGGGCAGGCGTGGGTGGCGGCCGTTACTTATGGGGCAGCCATGGTTGCCGGCCATTACTTATGGGGCAGCTGTGGGTCCCAGCACTCAGTTATGGGGCAGCTGTGGGTTGTGGTGCTCTCTTATGGGGCAGCCGTGGGTCCTGGTGCTCACTTATGGGGCAGACGTGGGTGGCAGCCGTGACTTATGGGGCGGGCGTGGGTGCCGGCTGTTACTTATGGGGCGGCCGTAGGTGCTGGCTGTTACTTATGGGGCGGGCGTGGGTGCTGGCTGTTACTTATGGGGCAGCTGTGGGTTGTGGTGCTCACTTATGGGGCAGGCGTGGGTGCCAGCTGTTACTTATGGGGCAGCTGTGGGTGCTGGCTGTTACTTATGGGGCAGCCATAGGTGCTGGCCGTTACTTATGGGGCAGCTGTGGGTTGTGGTGCTCTCTTATGGGGCAGCCATGGGTCCTGGTGCTCACTTATGGGGCAGGCGCGGGTGGCGGCCGTGACTTATGGGGCGGGCGTGGGTGCCGGCCGTTACTTATGGGGCGGGCGTGGGGCAGGAGCTGTGCGACGAGGAGGCTCGGGAGATGTGCCTGCGCTTCGCCGCCATGGAGTGCAAGCTGGGGGAGGTGGATC
>NW_018364229.1:0-1116 GCF_002078875.1 Numida meleagris | reverse complement strand
AATAAAGTCCCTGCTGGGTTATGGGGCAGCGCTTTTGTGTGGTTGGGGGGCGGGGGTCTCCAAATCCGTGGGGGGGATCTATGGGGCGGGGGACCCCACCCCACGGCCTCAACCCCGCAGCCTGCCCCATAGCGCACCCCATAGCACCATTTCCTGCCCCATAGCGCACCCCACAGCCCCATTTCCTGCCCCATAGCCTGCCCCATAGCGCACCCCACAGCCCCATTTCCTGCCCCATAGCCCGCCCCATAGCGCATCCCATAGCCCCACAGCCCTCCCCATAGCCTGCCCCATAGCCTGCCCCACCATAGCCTGCCCCATAGCCTGCCCCGTAGCCGGCCCCATAACCCCACCTCCCAACCCATAGCCTGCCCTATAACCCCGCAGCCCGCCCCATAGCCTGCCCCAAAGCCCCATAATCCGCCCCATAGCCTGCCCCATAACCTGCCCCACCATACCCTGCCCCGTAGCCGGCCCCATAACCCCACCTCCCACCCCATAGCCTGCCCTATAACCCCGCAGCCCGCCCCATAGCCTGCCTCATAGCCCCATAATCCGCCCCATAGCCTGCCCCATAGCCCCATAATCCGCCCCATAGCCCCGGAGTGGGGTTGGGGTCCGCGCGGCCCCATAGATGGGGGTCAGAGAGAACCCTCGGCGACCCGGAGGACCGAACACCACGGAGCTTGGCGGACTAGGTTCGCAGAGCGGCAGCAGAGCGAGGAACTTCCGGAGTCTACCGGAAGCTCTTCTGCCCTCACCGGAAATCGCTTCTCGTTGGCTTCCGGCGGGGAACCGGAGTACCGAACACCACGGAACTTGGCGGACTCGGTTCGCAGAGCGGCTGCAGAACGAGGAACTTCCGGAGTTCACCGGAAGCTCTTCTGCCCTCACCGGAAGTCGCTTCTCGTTGGCTTCCGGCGGGGAACGGCTCGACTCCTGGCCGGAAGTGGCTCAGCTCGCGACCGGAAGTCTCCCCGCTCCAGACCGGAAGCGGCTCTTTTTTCATGCCGGAAGCGGCTCCATCGACTTCCGGCCGCCGCTGGGAGCGGGTCGGGAGCGGCGATGCCGGAGATCGCGGTGCAGAGCGTCGTGTCCGTCAGCAGCGCCGATCCG
>NW_018364228.1:0-1122 GCF_002078875.1 Numida meleagris | reverse complement strand
CCCCCCCTTACCCGCCGGTCCCCGCTCCCGTCGGGTTCTTTCTCCCTCGGCCACCGGCGCCGCCCACCCGGGGCCGGGCTCTGCCCGGAGTCCGACATCGGTTTGGCACTGCTGCGTCCCTCTGCGTCTCCCTGCGTCCTCCTTTTTCCTCCCGCTTCCTGTCGCGGCCTACTGCGGCCTACTGAGGCCTGCAGCCCTCCCCGTGCTCGTGCTGTTGCCCCAGCAACCGAGGAGTTTCAGGGCGCGTGCGCGGCTGCCCGGGGGCGGGGTCACGCGTGCGCGCCCGAGAGGGGTGGAGTTACGCACGCGCGGCGGGGCGGGGGCGGGGCGACGGGCGGTTCCGCGCGTGCGCAGTGCCGGCGGAGGGGTGGGAGTTAAAGGGGCCGCCGCCATGGAGCTGGGCGGGGGGATCGAGCTGGGGGCCGAGGTGGAGGTGCAGGAGGGGCCCCCCGAGGAGCCGCCAGTCACGCTGGTGAGGGAGGGAGGGCGTCTCGGGGCGGGGAGTGCTACGGTGTGACCGTGGTGGGGGGGGGGCATCGGGTAATCGGGTAATCGGGGCCTTGGGGGGCCCGGGGGGTGACTGGAAGCGGTCTGGGGGGTGTCCGAGGGGTCTGGGCTGTTTCATGTGCGGTCAGTGGGAGTGGTCCCAGGGGGTCCGGTGGGGGAGGGGTCAGGGCCTGGGGGGTGCGTGTGGAGTGGGAGGGGTCCCTGGGGTGCTGCGAGGCCGTTCCTGGGGGTCGGGGGTGGTTCCTTTGGGGTGGTTCCTTTGGGGCAATTCGGGGCCATTTGGTGATCAGAGGATCCCAGGAGGGGTTCACAGGATTGCGGGGGGTTCCTGCCCTCCATTTTATGCTCCCCCCCCCCCCCCCCCGTTTCTTCCCGCTCACAGGAGAACGCCCAGAACTGCCTCAGCCTCGAGGCCCTCCCCGACTCCAGCACCGACGATGATGATGACGCCGTGGGGGGGCTGTCCCCCCCCCTCCCTCACCTTGCGTGTCCCCCCCCCCCACCCCACCCCGTTTCTCACTGGCGGCGGGCGGAGGGGTGCCTGGCGTTGTCGGGTGGGTGGTTTCGTTATTATTGTTTGGTTTGGTTTTTTTTTCGTGTTCGCTTTTTGTTGTT
>NW_018364227.1:0-1100 GCF_002078875.1 Numida meleagris | reverse complement strand
AGATCTTACGACCCAGGCAGGGACAGGGGAAGGGCAGCTCTTATGTCCCAGGCAGGGGGAGGTGCAAGGGCACCTCTTATGACCCAGGCACGGGGAGGGGCAAGGGCAGCTCTTATGACCCAGGCAGGGGCTGGGGCAGGGTCAAGTGCAGCTCTTAGTACCCAGGCAGGGGCAAGGGCAGCTCTTATGGCCCTGGCAGTGGCAAGGGCAGGGGCAGAGGCAGCTCTTTTGACCCACGCAGGGGCAGGGATAGCTCTTATTACAAAGGCAGTAGTAGTGGCAGAGGCAGAGGCAGGGGAAGGGGCAGAGGCAGATGCAGCTCTTATGACCCAGGCAGGGGCAGGGGCAAGAGCAGCTCTTATGACACAGGCAGGGGCGGGGGCAGGGGCAGGGGCAGGGGCAAGGGTAGCTCATATGTCCCAGGGAGGGGCAGGCTCAGGGCAGCTCTTATGACCCTGGCAGGGGCAGCTCTTATGACCCTGGCGTGGGCAGGGGGAGGGGCAGGGTCAAGTGTAGCTCTTATGACAAATGCAAGGACAGGGGCAGGAGCAGGAGCAAGGGCAGGTCTTATGACCCAGGCAGGAGCAGAGGCAGAAGCAGGGGCAAGGGCAAGGGTAGTTGTTATGTCCCAGGGAGGGGGAGGGTCAGGGCAGCTCTTATGACCCTAGCAGGGGCAGGGGCAGCTCTTATGACCCAGGCAGGGGCAGGGGCAGCGGTAGGGGCAGGGACAAGGGCAGCTCTTATGACCCAGGCAGGGGAAGGTGCAGGGCAGCTCTTATGACCCAGGCACGGGGAGGGGCAAGGGCAGCTCTTTTGACCCAGGCAGGGGCAGGGGCAGGTGCAGTGGCAGGGGCAGGGGCAAGGGTGAGAGCAGCTCTTATGACCCGGGCAGGAGGAGGGGCGTCTTCTGTGTCCTGGGCAGGTTCACTCACAACTTTCACACATTTGCACAGCCTTTGGCACTGCATTTCCTATCCATGTTCACATCTATCTAAACCATTCCTTCTGTGTTAGTTCTTGGATCCCCAGTTAGGGCTGAAGCTCCAGAGCTCAACTCGACACAAGTAACGCAACATGCTACTGGAAAACATGTCTCCAAG
>NW_018364226.1:0-1082 GCF_002078875.1 Numida meleagris | reverse complement strand
CTGTGTGCCATCTATGGGGCAGTGTGCCACTTATGGGGCTGGGGGGGTCTGTGTGCCATCTATGGGGCAGTGTGCCGCTTATGGGGCTGGGGGGGAGGCAGTGTGCCATCTATGGGGCTGTGGGTCGGGGTCTGTGTGTCATCTGTGGGGCAGTGTGCCACTTATGGGGCTGGAGAGGGTCTGTGTGCTACATATGGGGTCTGTGTGCCATCTATGGGGCAGTGTGCCACTTATGGGGCTGTGTGCCATCTATGGGGCGATGGGTCAGGGTCTGTGTGCCATCTATGGGGCAGCGTGCCACTTATGGGGCTGGAGAGGGTCTGTGTGCCACTTATGGGGCTGTGGCTAGGGCTCTGTGCCCCATATGGGGTCTGTGTGTCATCTGTGGGGCAGTGGGTGGGGGTCTGTGTGCCCTCTATGGGGCTGTGTGCCACTTATGGGGCTGGAGGGGGTCTCTGTGCCCCATATGGGATCTTTGTGCTATCTGTGGGGCTGTGTGAAACTTATGGGGCAGTGGGGGGTTGTGTGTGCCATCTGTGGGGCTGTGTGTGGGGGGGAGGTGTCTGTGTGCTCCGTATGGGGCTCTCTGCCCAACATCTGTGTCTCTGCCCCACACTTATGGGTCCCTGCCCCACACTTATGGGTCTGTGCCCCCTCTCCCCCCCCCATAGGCAACGTCCCGGAGCCGTTCTACACGTGTCTCCCCACCCCACACTTCTGGCTCTGTGCCCCGTGCCCCACACTTATGGGTCCCTGCCCCCCACACTAGTGGGTTCCCAGCCCACACTTATGGGTCCCTGCCCCACACTTCTGGGTCCCTGCCCCCCATATCTATGGGTCTGTGGCGTATTCAGGGTTCTGACCCCACACTAATGGGTCCCTGCCCCACACTAATGGGTCCCTGCCCCACACTAATGGGTTCCCACCCCACACTTACAGGTCCCTGCCCCACACTTATGGGTCCCTGCCCCACACTTATTGGTCCCTGCCCCACACTTATGGGTCCCCACCCCACGCTTATGGGTCCCTGCCCCCCATATCTATGGGTCCGTGGTGTATTCAGGGTTCTGACCCCACACTTA
>NW_018364225.1:0-1064 GCF_002078875.1 Numida meleagris | reverse complement strand
TGGCTGCTGCAGGCTGGCAGCTCTTGGTTGCTGCTGGCTGGCAGCCCTTGTCTGTTGCTGGCTTGCACCTCTTGGCTGCTGCTGGCTGGCAGCTCTTGGCTGGTGCTGGCTGGCAGATCATTACTCCTGCTGGCATGCAGCTCTTGTCTGGGGCTGCCTTGTAGCTCTTGGCTGCAGATGGCTTGCAGCTCTTGGCTGCTGCTGGCTTGCAGCTCCTGGCTGGGGCTGGCATGCAGCTCTTTGTTGCTGCTGGCTTGCAGCTCTTGGCTGCTGCTGGCTTGCAGCTCTTGGCTGGTGCTGGCTTGCAGGTCTTGGCTGGGGCTGGCAAGCAGCTCTTGGGTGGTGCTGGCTGGAAGCTCTTGGCTGCTTCTGGCTTGCAGCTCATGGCTGGGGCTGGCTTGCAGCTCTTGGCTGCTGCTGGCTTGCAGCTCTTGGCTGCTGATGGCTTGCAGGTCTTGGCTGGTGCTGGCTTGCAGCTCTTGGCTGCTTCTGGCTTGCAGCTCTTGGCTGCTGCAGGCTTGCAGCTCTTAGCTGCTGCTGGCTGGCGGCTCTTGACTGTTGCTGGCTTGCACCTCTTGGCTGCTGCTGGCTAGCAGCTGTTGGCTAGTGCTGGCTTGCACCTCTTGGTTGCTGCTGGCTTGCAGCTCTTGGGTGGGGCTGGCATGCAGCTCTTGGCTGCTGCGGGCTTGCAGCTCTTGGCTGCTGCGGGCTTGCAGCTCTTGGCTGGGGCTGGCTTGCAGCTCTTGGCTGGGGCTGGCTTGCAGCTCTTGGTTGCTGATGGCTTGCAGCTCATGGCTGTGGCTGGCATGCAGCTCTTGGATGCTTCTGGCTTGCAGCTCTTGGCTGCTGCTGGCTTGCAGCTCTTGGCTGGGGCTGGCTTGTAGCTCTTGCCTGCTGATGGCTTGCAGCACTTGGCTGCTGAATTTTTCCAGCACTTGCCTGGTGCTGACTAGCAGCTCTTGGCTGCTGATGGCTTTCAGCTCTTGACTGCTTCTAGCTTGCAGCTCTTGGCTGCTTCTGGCTTGCAGCTCTTGGCTGCTGCTGGCTTGCAGCTCTTGGCTGCT
>NW_018364224.1:0-1098 GCF_002078875.1 Numida meleagris | reverse complement strand
GAATGGGGATGGGGTTGAGAATGGGGATGGGGTTGAGAATGGGGATGGGGTTGAGAATGGGGATGGGGTTGAGAATGGGGATGGGGTTGAGAATGGGGATGGGATGAGAATGGGGATGGGATCAGGATGGGGGTAGGATGAGGATGGGATGGAGATGAGTTACAGAAGGTGTGGGATGGCATGAGGATGGGATGAAGACAGATGGGAAGGAGATTGAGATGGGATTGGGATGGGATGGAATGAGGATGGGGATGGGGATGGGGATGGGATAGGACGGGGTTGGTGTGAGGATGGGGATGAAATGAGGATGGGGATGGGGACGGCGAGCAGCTGGCACACCGCAGCAGCAGCACTGCGCCCTGAGAGCTGCTCCGCTCCGCAGCACAAGGGCCCTGAGCCCGGGCAGGGCCGTGCCTTTGAGGAAGGACTTTTTCCTCATTAATTCCTTCACGAGGAAGCTAATTAGCGGGCAGTAGCTGCGGGAGAGCACACATTCCTGGCAGGCAGCGTGGCCACACGTCAGCTTTGGGTTTTTCCCTCTCGCTGCGTTCCTCTCCCTGCGCGGAGCTGGTGGGTGCCCAGGGACCCCCCCCTCCCAATTACCACCACCCCGTGCCCCCCCCCAGACACCGGCTACGGCACCATCTACACATCGGACGACCGCGGCGTGGTGTACTCCAAGTCCCTGGAGCGTCACCTGTACACCACCACCGGCGGCGAGACCGACTTCACCAACGTCACCTCTCTGCGTGGCATCTACATCACCAGCGTGCTGTCCGAAGGTGGCAACCCGGCTCTTTATGGGGGGGGGGTCGGGGTGGGGGCTGCTCGGTGGGGACACGCTGCCAGCCCCCGCTGTGCCCCCCTCTGCTCCCCTCAGACAACTCCATCCAATCCGTCATCACCTTCGACCGAGGCGGGGAGTGGGTGCCTCTGCGGAAGCCCAAGAACACCACGTGCGACTCCACGGCGCGCAGCAAGGACGAGGTGGCTGTGTCCCTTGTCCCCAACCAGGGCCCCGTGTCCCCATCCCCACGCTCTGTGCCCCCATTGGGGGATTGGGCCCTAAACCCTGGGTGCGGGGACCCGTCCCTGGGG
>NW_018364223.1:0-1158 GCF_002078875.1 Numida meleagris | reverse complement strand
AAAAAAAATGTATGTATACATGAAAAACAACAACAAAAAATTAAAGAATCTATTATGTTTAATTACTATGTTGCTTCTACTACATATACTGACTACTTCATATTTCAGTTTACCTATCTTCAAAACAGATGCAATGCTTGCCAATTCTTAGTTACATTTTATAATATAGTATGACTGATAGATATTAGGTACTACTGTAATATTAAAAATACACGTTTTTCTAAAATCTGTTGCCCTCTGGAAAAGTGAAACTTGATCTGTAATCAAACCTTACAAATTAATGTAACAGATTTAAAATGGTTATTCTTTTTTCTATATTAACTAAATATGAATTCAACAATGACAATTATTTGTATTGGCTCAGTTGCACTATATAGAAATATTGGCTGAAAAATAATGTGGTCACATTGTAAATGGCTAATAAAGAGTCCAAAATGGCCTTACAAGCTGCTGTTGTGTTCTGATATATGCAGAAAAAATGAGATTTTCAATCCAATTATAAATGTGAAGTGTTAAACACAAGTCAGCAGTACGCCCTTTCCAATAAAAAGGTAATGGTATCCTAGGCCACATTGCAAAAGCATCAACAGCGGGTTAAACGAGGTGATCCTTTATATTTACTTCGCAATGCCAAGGTGCTGTGTCCAGTTCTGTGTCCAGCTATCTGCATATATCAGAGTATTAGGAAAATCCATTCTGTAGATCTGTTTCACTCAACAAGCATTTTTCTCTGTCAGGAGCTTCATTGTTCTTTTGATGAATTTTAAATTCTAAGATATCAAATCTTGTTCTCTTTACAGAACCAAAAATAAAGGCTATGTTGAGAACTTTACATGGCTTTGAAGTATTGTTTATAGCAATCCACTGGAAAAACAAACTGTACAGTTGGCAATTTCCAAGCAAGACAGGATATGCAAATATTTACGAATAGAATCATAGAATCATAGAATTGCTCAGGTTGGAAAGGACCGTCATGATCATCAAGTCCAACCGCAACTTAACCATACTACCCTAACTGTATCAACCCACCGCTAAATCATGTCCCTGAGCACCACATCCAAACAGTTTTTAAACTCATTCAGGGATGGTGACTCAACCACCTCCCTGGGGAGCCTGTTCCAGTGCTTAACAACCCTTTCTGGAAAGAAGTTTTTCCTG
>NW_018364222.1:0-1048 GCF_002078875.1 Numida meleagris | reverse complement strand
GTGGGACATGGCAATGGGTTGGGGACATGTGGGGCATGGCAATGGATGTGGGACATGGCAGTGGTTTGGGGACATGGCACTGGGCTGGGGACATGGGACATGGCAGTGGGTTGGGGACATGGCAGTGGGTTGGGGACATGGCTCTGGGTTGGGGACACGTGGGGCACGGCAGTGGGTTGGGGACGTGGGACATGGCAGTGGGTTGGGGACATGGGAGATGGCATTGGGTTGGGGACATGTGGGACATGGCAGTGGTTTGGGGACATGGCACTGGGCTGGGGACATGGGACATGGCAGTGGGCTGGGGACATGGCAGTGGGTTGGGGACATGGCTCTGGGTTGGGGACATGTTGTGGGTTGGGGACATGTGGGGCACGGCAGTGGGTTGGGGACATGGGACATGGCATTGGGTTGGGGACATGGCCATGGGTTGGGGACATGGCAGTGGGTTGGGGACATTTGGGACATGGCACTGGGTTGGGGACATGGCAATGGGTTGGGGACACAGTGTGGGTTGGGGACGTGTGGGACGTGGCAGTGGGTTGGGGACATGGCAGTGTGTTGGGGACATGTGGGGTCATGGAATTGGGGACACGTGGGGCATGGCAGTGGGTTGGGGACATGGCAGTGGGGAGGGGACGTGGCATTGAATTCGGGACACGTGGGGACATGGCAGTGGGGGGGGGATGTGGCATTGGGTTGGGGACATGACATTGGGTTGGGGACACGTGGGGACATGGCATTGGGTTGGGGACGTGGCATTGGGTTGGGGACACAGTGTGGGAGGTGGCCATGGCTTGGGGACATGTGGGGTGTGACAGTGGGGTGGGGACGTGACATTGGGTTGGGGACACGAGGGGTCATGGCATTGGGTTGGGGATGTGACATTGAGTCGGGGACATTTGGGACGTGGCAGCGGGTTGGGGACATTGGGGACATGGCATTGGGTTGGGGACACGGTAATGGGTTGGGGACATTGGGGACATGGCATTGGGTTGGGGACATGTGGGGTCATGGCATTGGGTTGGGGACATTTGGGATGTGGCAG
>NW_018364221.1:0-1076 GCF_002078875.1 Numida meleagris | reverse complement strand
AAGCAAGCCTGCAGGAGCAGAAATCACACAAGCAAGCCTGCAGGAGCAGCACACACCCCAGCAAGCCTGCAGGAGCAGCACTCACCCAAGCAAGCCTGCTGGAGGAGCCCTCACCCAAGCAAGCCTGCAGGAGCAGAACTCACCGAAGCAAGCCTGCAAGATCAGCACTCACGCAAGCAAGACTGCAGGAGCAGCAGCCAAGCCAGCAAGCCTGCAGGAGCAGCACTCACCCAAGCAAGCAAGCCTCCAGGAGCAGCACTCACCCAAGCAAGCAAGCCTGCAGGAGCAGCACTCACCCAAGCAAGTCTGAAGGAGCAGCACTCACCCAAGCACGCCTGCAGGAGCAGCACTCACGCCAAGCAAGCCTGCAGGAGGAGCACTCACCCAAGCAAGCCTGCAGGAGCAGCACTCACCCAAGCAAGCCTGCAGGAGGAGCACTCACCCAAGCCAGCCTGAAAGAGCAGCACTCAGCCAAGCCAGCCTGCAGAAGCAGCACTCACCCAAGCAAGCCAGCCTGCAGGAGCAGCACTCACCCAAGCCAGCCTGCAGGAGCAGCACTCAGCCAAGCAAGCCTGAAGGAGCAGCACTCACCCAAGCAATCCTGCAGGAGCAGCACTCACCAAAGCAATCCTGCAGGAGCAGCACTCACCCAAGCAAGTAAGCAAGGAGGAGCAGCACTCACCCAAGCAAGCAAGCCTGCAGGTGCAGCGTTCACCGAAGCAAGCCTCCAGGAGCAGCACTCACCCAAGCAAGCAAGAAATTAAGAGCATCACTCACCCAAGAAAGCAATCCTGCAGGAGCAGCACTCACCCAAGGAAGCCTGCTGGAGCAGCCCTCAAGCAAGGAAGCCTGCAGGAGCAGCACTAAGCCGAGCAGGCCGGCAGCAGCAGCACTCACCCGAGCAAGAAAGGTGGCAGGAGCAGCACTCACCCAAGCAAGCAAGCAAGCAGGAGTAGCACTCACCCATTCAAGCAAAAAAGCAGGAGCAGCACTCACCCAAGCAAGCAAGCCTGCAGGGAAAGTCCTCACCAAAGCAAGCAAGCAAGGAGGAGCAGCACTCACCCAAGCAAGCAAGC
>NW_018364220.1:0-1120 GCF_002078875.1 Numida meleagris | reverse complement strand
TGGTGTCTTGGGGACATCCCAACATCTTGGTGGCACCTCCGCACCTTGGGAACCCCTTGGTGCCTTGGGGACATCTCAGCACCTTGGGGACATCTCGGTGTCTTGGGGACATCTTGGTGTCTTGGGGACATCTCGGCATCTTGGGGACATCTCGGTGTCTTGGGGACATCTCAACATCTTGGTGGCACCTCCACACCTTGGGAACACCTTGGTGCCTTGGGGACATCTCAGCAACTTGGGGACATCTCGATATCTTGAGGACATCTCAACATCTTGAGGTTGTCTCAACACCTTGGGGACATCCCAACACCTTGGGGACATCTCAGCACCTTGGTGGCACCTCCGCACCTTGGGAACACCTTGGTGCCTTGGGGACATCTCAGCGCCCTGGGGACATCTCGGTGTCTTGGGGACATCTCACCACCTTGGGGACATCTCACCACCTTGGGGACATCTCACCACCTTGGGGACATCTCGGGATCACGTGCCCTCGGTTGGCTCGGAGCTCCCCCCGGGGATCTATGGGGCGCGTCCCGTCCCCGTCCCCCCCCCATCCCCGCCCTTGTCCCCTTGTCCCCAGGGTACTTCCCCGACGTCCTCCAGTGCGGCGTCGTCTACACCATCACCAACGAGGAGTGCTCCAAGCTCTACCCCAAGGGCATCACCAGGAACATGCTGTGCGCCGGCCTCAGCTCGGGGGGCACCGACTCCTGCCAGGTGGGTCCGGCGCTTGTGGGGCACTTGTGGGGCGCAGATGGGGCATTTATGGGGTGCCTATGGGGCGCTGATGGGGTGGTTATGGGGTGGTTACGAGGTGCTGATGGGGTGGTTATGGGGTGGTTATGGGGCGCTGATGGGGTGGTTATGGGGCGGTTATGGGACGCTGATGGGGTGGTTATGGGGCGCTGATGGGGTGGTTATGGGGTGGTTATGGGGCGCTGATGGGGTGGTTATGGGGTGGTTACGAGGCGCTGATGGGGTGGTTATGGGGTGCCTATGGGGCGCTGATGGGGTGGTTATGGGGTGGTTATGGGGCGCTGATGGGGTGGTTATGGGGTGGTTATGGGGCGCTGATGGGGTGGTTATGGGGTGCCTATGGGGCGCTGATGGGGTGGTTATG
>NW_018364219.1:0-2133 GCF_002078875.1 Numida meleagris | reverse complement strand
AAGTCCTTCTCCGCAGGGATACTCTCAGAGAGTTCTTCTCCCAGTCTGCCCTCATATCTGGGATTGCTCTGACAAAGATGCAACACTTGGCACTTAGCTTTGCTGAATCTCATTAGGTTTACATGGGCCCACCCATGTTTCCCAAGTTTGTCAAGGTCATTTTGGATAGCCCTCTGGTGAGCACCCACCAACATGCTCATTGAGCTCAAGCGCACTACTCCTGGTTCTAAACCTGTAAGGTAACCACTGTGATGGTGAGTAATTGCATTATGGATAGACAGATAGACAGGTATTGTTATCATCCCATTTTTGTTTCCATTCTTGATTCTATCTTAGTAAATAGTTTTTATCTCAGCCTATGAGTTCTACTCCTTTTCTTCCAGTTCTCTCCCCCCATTCCCAGCAGGAGAGGGGAGGGTGAACAAAAGGCTGTATGGGGTTTTGCTGCCTGCCAAGTTAAACCATAACACCCCGTGAGTTGTTTCAGTGCTCCTGGAAGGTGCCTAGGTGCCTCTGGTTACATGCTTGGGTACCCTGGGCAGACTATTGGTTTCCGTGGCTTGATGTGGTTCGTGTGCGAAAGCAATTGCTTGGGTGCCCAGAAAGGCACTTGAGCGCCCTCAGACATGGTTATTTGCCCTGGAGAATGCTCCTGTCCCCCTTGTTGCACCAGACAGGACAGAATAGAATGAAATAGAAAGGAATGCAATGGAATAGAATAGTTGAAAGTGACCTTCAAATGTCATCTAGTCCATCTATCCGACCTCTTTAGGGATAGCCTAAAGTTAAAGCATATTATATTGAAGGCATTGTCCAAATGTCTCTTGAACAAAGACAGGCATGGAACATTAACTAACTCAGTAGGAAGCCTTTACCCTCAAGAAAAGATATTTTGTGTTGCACTGAGAGTGCACAAGAAGCAGTTCCAAACCACAAGCTAGCCACTGCTCTTCACAAAAAAGTTCATGTTGTTCTGCATGACTCCATCCTGCTGATATGAATGAACCCATCCTCATGATAGACTTCTTGAGGGTGGGCTGTGGCATAGGTTAAGTAGTCAGTCACCTAGCCTTACATGGATTACTTATTCTGATTCATCAGCATAGCATGGAATACTCTGGCTCACATAAAGTGCAGTCTTGTAGACCTTTCTATATATTGAGCCCATTNCCAAGCCCTGATGCTCAGAACTTTGGAGGGGAGATCCTGTCCTTCATGCTGGTTCAGCACTGTTCCTGGGGCAGTGGGAGCCTATGCATGGAGCACAAGGAGGCCATGAGGCCCCAGTCCCATGAGGACAGCGTGTCCCCTCACAGGCCTCTGTACCACGGACACCATCCACAGCCCGTTGGACACAGTCCTTGGCTCTGTCAGGGCCTTTCAGCATTGCCATCCCCCTCAGCCATTTCCACCACAGGCTGTCCTAAGCTGTCCCATGCCTGCGCCTGTTTCACCACAGGCTGTAGGCATCAAGCCTGCTTCCCACCACAGCATCTCCTTGCCTGGTCTGATGTCTCTGACCTCAATGGTTGTTCTTTGAAACCCACAGCTGTGGGCTGATCACAGAGTGCCTCTGGATGACCCCAGGCACCACAGCATTGCCCTCAGAGTGATCTTTCTTTCCTTTCATATCCAGCCAGATTTTTCTTTCTCCGCTCTTTCCCACTGCCAAAGAATGTGTCACCCTCTCTGAAACAAGCTTTCAAGTGATCATGGTCTACAATTGCACTACTGTGAGTTTCTGCTTCACCATGCCTAAGTCCAGGCCTCTTTGCCTATTACCCCTGGCCCCAAACAATCCTTTTGCACACCTCTGTTGGCTCTGCCCCAGTTCCTTCCCACTCTTCCAAAGTGAAGAGACCCACACCAGCTCACACTGTTACCAATGTTGCCATACTGGAGCCGAACCAAGGGCCGTTGTAACTCCCCTCATCTGAGTGGCTGCACTTCTCACACTGCAGCCCAAAAAACTCATGGCCATGTTCACATTTATCACCTCTGGCTTATGTGGCATCCCTCTTCATACCCTTAATAATGGCATTCTGCTTCAGGTTGTTCCTCATCCAGTCAGACTGGAGCCTGCATGGATGTAGTAGAGATTGCTACCCCCTAGTGCCATTCATCAGATGATTG
>NW_018364218.1:0-1159 GCF_002078875.1 Numida meleagris | reverse complement strand
AGACATGGTTTAGTGGGGTTATTGGTGGTAGGTGGATGGTTGGACTGGATGATCTTGTAGGTCTTTTCCAACCTAGCTAATTCTATGATTCTATGATTCTATGATTTTCTTCAGAAGCTACCTGTGGCCCAGTGTGACTGTAGACATTTCTTGAATGGCTGTTCAAGAATGTCATTCTAGAGGGAAAAGATAAAGAGAAGCTACGAAAGGTTTTTGTAGGATCTCCATCCTAATGATATAAAAACCCAATTTAACAAGTTCATGAGCATGCTGGTCTAACTTTGGAGTTGGATCTAACTGCAAATTTGGTGTTGACCTCATCAGAAGCCTTCATTTAGCCCCTCTCAAAATCTGAAACCCCGCTATCTTATCTGCTAGAGGGGTACAACTCCTAGCATCACACTTGACTTGCTTCAGTCCTACTTCTTAATGTGCTGAAGTGCAGATCTGAACACTGACAGGAATCCCCCAGACAATATATTGTATTCATACATTAAATCTGGAAAACGCACAGAAAATCAGAACTGTCAGTAAACATAGCTCTACAGACTAAAAACTACATGCCATTGAGCCTAGCAAGCTACTCACTAATGAGGGTAAGGTATTCCACTAAAGTTATATGATTTTCTAATCTTAATCCCATGTATAACAGTAATTATGTAGCACAGCATTTGTAGTACTAAACAGTTATAATGAGCAGCTTGAAAAAATTAGGCTAATACATTAGCATTTCAGTGACCAGTCCAGAGACTGGTAGCAGACTGGACTCACTCATCAAAAGCATACTTTATTAATCAGTCAAGTCACACAGTGCAGCTCAGATAATTACAAAGGTAACTGTGATCAGTGTGGCACAGGTATGTTAATACAACATAATAGCACACATTATAATACTATGTAAAGCGAGCTGCAACTCATCTAAATTGCTTGTAGCAAAATACCAAAATATTTCACAATTACTCAAGCACCTATAGTCTGCATTACAGAGAGAAGTGTGGGTTTCTCCCCAGACTAGTTACCTCACAAATATTATCCCAAATATTCCAGTATCCAGTTGGTTCACCCTAAAGCTGTACTATAACTAGTAAATGAAATGGTCTAGGAATTGTCACGTAGCACTATATGCTTCTCTACAACTTAGGAATCTCAGATCACCCCC
>NW_018364217.1:0-1048 GCF_002078875.1 Numida meleagris | reverse complement strand
GGGGGTCCCATAGCAGTTATTGGACTGGGGGGGATCCCATAGCATTTGTGGGGCAGCTGTGGGGCTGGAGGTGGGATGCCATAGCAGTTATGGGGCGGCTATGGGGCTGGGAGGGGATCCCATAGCAGTTATGGGGCAGCTAGGGGGCTGGGGGGGGATCCCATAGCAGTTATGGGGCGGCTATGGGGCTGGGGGTGGTCCCATAGCAGTTATTGGACTGGGGGGGATCCCATAGCAGTTATGGGGCAGCTAGGGGGCTGGGGGGGAATCCCATAGCAGTTATTGAACTGGGGGGAATCCCATAGCAGTTATGGGGCAGGTATGGGGCTGAGGGGGGGTGTCTGGGTGTGGCCCCATAGCAGTTACGGGGTGGCTATGGGGCTGGGGGGTCCGGGGGGGTCTGGGTGGGTCCCATAGCAGTTATGGGGCAGGTATGGGGCTGGGGAGATGGGTTCTATAGCAGTTATGGGGCAACTCTGGGTCTGTGGGGGGGGATCCCATTGCAGTTATGGGGCTGAGGGGGATCTCACAGCAGTTATGGGGCAGCTATGGGGCTGGGGAGGGGGTCCCATAGCAGTAGTGGCGTGGCTATGGGGCTGGGGGGGGTCTCATAGGAGTTATGGGGCGGCTATGGGGCTGGAGGAGGGGAACCCGTAGCAGCTGTGGGGCTGGGGAGGGGTCCAACAGCAGTTATGGGGCAGCTATGGGGCTGGGGGGGTCTGGGTGGGGGTCCCATAGCAGTTATGGGGATGCTATGGGGCTGGAAGAAGGAATCCCATAGCAGTTATGGGGCAGCTATGGGGCGGGGGGTGGGTCCCGTAGCGGTTATGGGGCAGCTATGGGGCAGGAGGAGGGGATCCCTTAGCAGTAATGGGGCAGCTATGGGGATGAGGGGAGCCTGGGCGGGTCCCATAGCAGTTATGGGGCAGCTATGGGGCTGGGGGTGGGATCCCATAGCAGTTATGGGGCTGGGACCCCAGTAGCAGTTATGGGGCGGCTATGGGGCTGCGGGTGGGATGCCATAGCAGTTATGGGGCTGGGTGGGTCC
>NW_018364216.1:0-1054 GCF_002078875.1 Numida meleagris | reverse complement strand
CTTATGGGTCACTTATGGGTCAGACATGCCTCACTTATGGGTCACTTATGGGTCAGATGCGCCTCACTTATGGGTCACTTATGGGTCCCTTATGGGCCACTTATGCCTCACTTATGGGTCACTTATGGGTCACTTATGGGCCACTTATGCCTCACTTATGGGTCACGTGTGGGTCACTTGTGGGTCACTTGTGGGTCACTTGTGGGTCGCTGTGTTTGCAGGCGGGGACGTGTCGGTGTGTGCGCGCGTTCGGGGCTCGGCGCTTCCCGTGCGCCCCACGGTGAAGTGGTTCAAGGGGAAATGGTCGGAGCTGAGCGCCAAGGGAGCCGCCAGGTTCCGCTTCCGCGAGGACGTGGACGACAACAAGGTGTGGGGCTGCCCCATAGCGAGGCGCTGACCCATAGCGAGGCCCTGCCCCATAGAGAGGCCCTGCCCCATAGCGACGCCCTGACCCATAGAGAGGTGCTGACCTATAGAGAGATGCTGACCCACAGAGAGATGCTGCCCCAGAGAAAGTGCCCCATAGCGAGGCCCTGCCCCATAGACAGTGCCCCATAGCGAGGCGCTGACCCATAGCGAGGCCCTGCCCCATAGCGAGGCCCTGCCCCATAGCAAGGTGCTGACCCATAGCAAGGCCCTGCCCCATAGCAAGGTGCTGACCCATAGCGAGGCCCTGCCTCATAGACACTGCCCCATAGCGAGGCCCTGCCCCATAGACAGTGCCCCATAGCGAGGCGCTGCCTCATAGACACTGCCCCATAGCGAGGCCCTGCCCCATAGACAGTGCCCCATAGCGAGGCACTGACCCACAGAGAGAAGCTGCCCCATAGCGAGGCGCTGCCCCATAGCGAGGCCCTGCCCCATAGACACTGCCCCATAGCGAGGCCCTGACCCATAGACAGTGCCCCATAGCGAGGCGCTGACCCATAGACAGTGCCCCATAGCGAGGCCCTGCCCCATAGACAGTGCCCTATAGAGAGACAGTGCCCCATAGCGAGGCGCTGACCCATAGAGAGATGCTGCCCCATAGACAGTGCCCCATAGCGAGGCCCTG
>NW_018364215.1:0-1161 GCF_002078875.1 Numida meleagris | reverse complement strand
AAAGTTGCAAACTGCGGCATTGTCTCTTTGTCATCTTCTTTCTCATCTGTATAATAACCTGGCTGGGGAACTTCACCATCATTGCAACTGTAGTTACTGATCACCAGCTCCATAGACTCATGTCCTTCCTGTTGACCAGCTTGGCTTTTCTCGATGTCAGTGACAATTGGTGGTAATGGCGTGATTTGGAGGATTTGTTCATTCAGCTATTCAAATTGGTTTCCTTCTCCATCTACCATTCTGTGGCCCCAGTGTACTGGACAATTTCTACTGTGATGTTCCTCAAGTCATCAAACTGGCCTGCACTGACACCCGCACAGCTGAACTACAGATGGTGTTTAATGGTGGAGTGATTCTCATTATTCTTTTTGTGATCTTGATTGTTTCTTACATTGTCATCTTATCGAAGTTAAGGACATGCATCGTGGAAGGAAAAGGGAAAGCCCTGTCTACCTGTGGAACCCAGATAATGGTTGTGAGTTTAATATTCACCCCCTGCATTGTCATCTATGCTTGGCCTTATAAGAAATCCCTTATAGACAAGGTGATCTGTGTCATTTATACTGTGATCACCCCAGTGCTAAACCCAATGATTTACACACTCAGAAACACTGAGATGAAAAAGGCCATCGGGAGAACACTTGGAAAAATCTTTCTGTCAGGAAGGATACAGAAACCACGCCAGCTAGCGCATCCAAAGAGATCGCATCCGACATTTCCACGAGAAAACAGCATTCACCACTGAGTAATTGACCATTCCTTCAGGAAGCGAGCCAATTTCTAGGTGTGAGATGGGGGTAATATTCCCCTCAGATCATCTTAGGAAGGTCGGCCTTGTATTTTTTTTGCTCTACTCCATTCAGTGGGCAGAACAGTGTACTTCCTAGGTCCTGTTGTACCACTTCCAAAGAATGAACAATGGCATGCTCTGGATACTGGCCACATGAGAGACTCAAGTATGCCACTGTACTCTCTGTGGAAGTCACAGCTGGACCTTCTCCTCCATTATACATCTCACTTCTCTTCTGACATCTACTGTATTGTAAGATCAAGTGGGAAGGGACCCACAAGTCCAACTGCTGACTCAACAAGGACCACCCAAAATTCAAGTCCTATTTCTGAGAGCATTGTCCAAATACGTCTTGGACTCCAGAAGGATTG
>NW_018364214.1:0-1162 GCF_002078875.1 Numida meleagris | reverse complement strand
TTTTTTTTTTTTTTAACATTTATAAAGATTATGGTTTTAATAGTTTAATTTAGAGTTTTTCTGCTGTATAGTTCTTAATCATCCACAGATGAAAAAGGAGCATGGGGTTGGATAGTCAGAATTAAGCTTGGATTTAAAGGAAACCCAGAAACAAAACGGATGTTAAAAGCCTTCCCTCCTTACAGCCTATTTTCCTTCTTTTGGCAGGATTGATGCCAGAAGCAGCTGTTCGTGGAAAGTAAAGATTTCTCTTAAGAACTGTCTTTGCCTACAAGTGTGCTCCGCCCTGCTAAACCACAACCTCAAGCTTGTGTAGGTGGAGCAGATCCCAGAGCGTTGCAAGTGCATCTTGAGCTAAAGTAATTCAAGTTTAAAGAAAGTAGGGAAAACTGAGGGCTGCAGGAAAATAAAAGGAGGTCACTAAAAAAGAATAACTCTAATTCTGAGCAGAAATATCTATAGGATCTCAAGAAGAGGGTCTTTACTGGAAAAGTGCTCTTTGTACACCTGAATAGCGTACAGGAAAAGGTCAGGTTTGTGCTTTGTAAAAAAATCAGCAACATTTGCAAGGCAGAAGATTCAAAGCAGGTTATCCTATCTGCTTACCTCTGTTACCGTCTAGAACTACTTCTCTGCGTTCTTCAGCCTGTGCTGCCATCGTGTGGCGTATTAAGTGTTCACCCATGGAAAACGAAAAAAGGATTTCATCTGCTTTCCAACATTTCTTTCCTTCTCTTTGCTGCAGGCAGTCGTGGTATTGCCTGTCAGGAGAGGCTGAAGACAAGAATCCCCTGTAGCGCCTTCCAGTTTTCTTTGGAATCTTTACCAGTTTTGTCTTTTGCTTCTAGAAGTAGCAGAAAATGCACTCTGTCATGCAGGTCAGCCAAAACAAGTCAGAGACAACTGAGTGTTTGACATTGCAGATTGTTCTCAGCTTCACTGGAAAAAATCCCATATACTAGTGACCAGAAGCTAATGAAAATATGTGGTCTATTAACTACTTCCTTTTTACCTGAAAGGAAATGTCTGTCTTTATTTGGTAGTAAAGATTCTATCTCAGTCTGTATGAACAATATACCCACTTCACTATTAATACAGGAGAAACTGGAAAAATTCCTCCCAAATCCCCTCAAACTTACTGTATTTTTCTCATGCTTCAGCA
>NW_018364213.1:0-1157 GCF_002078875.1 Numida meleagris | reverse complement strand
CTCCTCCTTGAGCTGCGGCACCACACGGAGCAGATCACCCACCCGCTCACACCTCACGCACCTGGGATCCCTGCCGCCCTTCTCCGGTGGCTGCAGGCTCAGGCACTCCCCGCAGCCAGAGCCCTGCCCCGCCCCGTTAGAAACCACGGCCAGACTCGTTGCCAGGGAGGCAGCCGATAGCTGAGCTCCCCCCCACGTGACCCCCGCTCGCCCACCGCGCCAACTGCCCGCGCCAACTGCCCTTCTGACACCGCACGCCCCGGGCGTTGCCCGCCCCGCTCGCCGCGTTCCTCAGTCGCTGCGCTCCCTGGGGGCTGCTCGTCTACACGCAGCGGGCTTCTGCCGCGCTCAGCCCCGGCTCCGCCACACCGCCTCAGCGCCGCCGCGCCTCGGGGCCGCCCTCCCTTTCCCAGCGGCTCTCGCCGTGCTCTTTTGCCGCCCTTCTACCTTTCTGTGAAGGCTCCCTCGCTGCGGGCCTCCGCTAGCGAGCCGATCGGCACGGGATCTCGGCAGAACCGGCCCGGCTGAGGATCCCTCCCCAGCGTGCCCTGGCTGCTTCCCGGCGTGCTGCACGACCCGCGGCAGCTCCCCGTGTGCTCTGGGGGACGCTGCGTTGCCGCCCTGGGACGTGGGCTCCCGCTCGGGATGTGCTCTCTCCCCCCGGGGCACGGCTGTCCGTGGCCACCTCACAGCCCCCGATGCCTCTTTTCCCCCGGCCCAGTGCCCTCCCTTCTCCCCAGGCGCCTGCCCCCCAGTCTCTAAGGCCAAACCAGCAGGGCCAGGTGGAAGTCTGGTAATTGGTCTCATCAGAACGCTGGTCTTTGGGAAGCACCTGATTTTTATTCCCATCCCCTTTCTGGACAGGGCAGTCTCTTAGGCCAAAGCAGAATGGCCACAGTGAGCTCTGGGTCTTGGTCTCATCTGGACGCTGCTGCTCGGGAAGGACCAGCTTTTTGTCCCTCTTCCTGACCATGCTGAGACCCAGCAGGCACAGCTAGGGCCGTATCCAGCAAATGGAGACATGGTCAGAGCGATGGCCAGGAAGAGAGTCAGGCTGAGCTTCATCCTGTTCTCTCCAAAAGAACCATCTCCACACACAAGTGGCTGTCACCCAGAGCCAGATGGCACCGCCAGGGCCATATCCATCAAACGGAGGC
>NW_018364212.1:0-1085 GCF_002078875.1 Numida meleagris | reverse complement strand
CCCAAGCAAGCCTGCAGGAGCAGCACTCACCCAAGCAAGCCTGCAGGAGAAGCACTCACCCAAGCAAGCCTGCAGGAGCAGCACTCACCGAAGCAAGAATGCAGGAGCAGCACTCACCCAAGCAAGAATGTAGGAGGAGCAATCACTGAAGCAAACAAGCAGTTATGAGGAGCACTCACCAAGAAAGCAAGCAAGCAGGAGCAGCACTCAGCTAAGCAAGCCAGCCTGCAAGAGCAGCACTCACCCAAGCAAGCCAGCCTGCAGGAGCAGCACTCACCCAAGCAGGCGAGCAAGCAGGAGCAGAACTCACCCAAGCAAGCAAGCCTGCAGGAGCAGCACTCACCCAAGCAAGCAAGCAAGGAGGAGCACCACTCACCCAAGCAAGCAAGCAAGCAGGAGCACCACTTAGCCAAGCAAGAAAGCCTTCAGGAGCAGCACTCACCCAAGCAAGCCTGCAGAAGCTGCACTCACGCAAGCAAACCAGCCTGCAGGAGCAGCACTCACCCAAGCAAGCAGGGAAGTAGGAGCAGCACTCACCCAAGCAAGTAAACCTGCTGGAGCAGCACTCCCCTAAGCATGCGAGCAAGCAGGAGCAGAACTCACCCAAGCAAGCAAGCCTGCAGGAGCAGCACTCACCCAAGCAACCCAGCCTGCAGGACCAGCACTCACCCAAGCAAGCCAGCCTGCAGGAGCAGAACTCACACAAGCAAGCTTGCAGAAGCAGCACTCACCCAAGCAAGCCTGCAGGAGCAGCACTCACCCAAGCAAGCAAGCCTGCAGGAGCAGAACTCACCCAAGCAAGCCTGCAGGAGCAGCACTCAGCCAAGCAAGACTGCAGGAGCAGCACTCACCCAAGCAAGCAAGCCTGCAGGAGCATCACTCACCCATGCAAGCAAGCCTACAGGAGCAGCACTCACCCAAGCAAGCAAGCCTGCAGGAGCAGCACTCACCTAAGCAAGCAAGCCTACAGGAGCAGCACTCAGCCAAGCAAGCAAGCCTGCAGGAGCAGCAGTCAGCCAAGTAAGCAAGCCTGCAGGAGCAGCACTCAGCCAAGCAAGCAAGCCTGCAGGAGCAGCACTCACCCA
>NW_018364211.1:0-1128 GCF_002078875.1 Numida meleagris | reverse complement strand
AACCTTCGAGGACCCTTCCAAACCCACTCAATTCTGCGGTTCTCTGACCTTCAAGGACCTTTCTGAAACCTTCAAGGACCTTCCAACCCAATTCTGGTTCTGTGACCTTCAAGGACCCTGCCAACCCAACCCCATTCTGTGGTTCTGGGATCTTCAAGGACCTTTCCAACCCAATCTCATTCTCTGGTTCTGGGATCTTCAAGGACCTTTCCAACCCAACCCAATTCCATGGTTCTGTGATCTTCAAGGACCCGTCCAACCCAAACTAATTCCTTGGTTCTGTAACCTTCAAGGACCCTTCCAATCCAACCCTATTCTATGGTTCTCTGACCTTCAAGGACCCTTCCCACCCAATTCTGGTTCTGTGATCTTCCAGGACCCTTGCAACCCAACCCCATCCCATGGTTCTGTGATCTTCAAGGACCTTTCCAACCCAACTCAATTCCCTGGTTCTACAATCTTCAAGGACTCTTCCAACCCAACCCCATTCCACGGTTCTGTGACCTTCAAGGACCTTGCCAACCCAACCCCATTCTGTGGTTCTGTCACCTTCAAGGACCCTTCCAACCCAGCCCCATTCTGTGGTTCTGTCACCTTCAAGGATCTTTCCAACCTAACCCAATTCTATGGTTCTCAGACCTTCAAGGACCTTTCCAACCCAACCCCATCCTGTGGTTCTCTGACCTTCAAGGACCCTTCCAACCCAACCCAATTTCTTGGTTCTGTGACCTTCAAGGACCCTTCCAACCCAACCCCATTCTGTAGTTCTGGGATCTTCAAGGACTTTTCCAACCTAACTTCGCTCCATGGTTCTGTGACCTTCAAGGACCTTTCCAACCCAACCCCATCCTGTTGTTCTCTGACCTTCAAGGACCCTTCCAACCCAACCCCATTCTGTGCTTCTGGGATCTTCAAGGACGTTTCCAACCTAACTCCACTCTGTGGTTCTGTCACCTTCAAGGACCCTTCCAACCCAACCCAACCCAACCCAATCCCCTCCACTGCCCTTCCAGGACCCTCCTGACCCCCTCTCTGCCCTTCCAGGACCTTGTGCACGTTGATGGCGGGCAGTGCGTGCTGGAAGGCGGCGGCCGTGAGCTTGAGGTGGATGTGGGGCAGCCCCAAGGA
>NW_018364210.1:0-1134 GCF_002078875.1 Numida meleagris | reverse complement strand
CCTCTTAATTAACCCCCCCAATTAATTAATTTCTCTTAATTAACCACAATCTCCTCCCGCGCTCCGACTGTAGCGGTGACACTGACAACAACAGGCGTCTCATTAACGCCTCTTTTCCCCCCTCCTCCTCTTAATTAACACCCCCAATTAATGAACCCCTCCTCTTAGTTAACCCCTCCTCTTAATTACCCCCCCCCAATTAATTAATTTCTCTTAATTAACCACAATCTCCTCCCTGGCTCCGTCTGTAGCAATGACGGTGACAACAACACCGTCACTCCCAGGTGTCTCATCAGCGCCTCCGTCCCCCCTCTTGTCCCCTTAATTAACACCCCCTCCTAATTAACCCCTCCTCTTAATTTGCCCCTCCTCTTAATTAACCCCTCCAATTAATTAATTTCTCTTAATTAACCACAATCTCCTCCTTGGCTCCGACTGTAGCGGTGACGGGGAGAACTACACCATCACTTCCAGGTTTCTCATCAACATTTCCTTCCCCCCTCCTGTCACCTTAATTAACACCCCCTCCTAATTGACCCCTCCTCTTAATTAGCCCCTCCTCTTAATTAGCCCCTCCTCTTAATTAGCCCCTCCTCCTAATTAATTTCTCCTCCCACGCTCCGACTGTAGCGGTGACGGCGACAACAACACCGTCACTTCCAGGTGTCTCATCAGCCGCTCCTTCCCCCCTCTTGTCCCCTTAATTAACACCCCCAATTAATTAACCCCTCCTCTTACATTACCCCCCCTCTTAATGAACCCCTCCTCTTAATTAGCATCTCCTAATTAGCCCACAATCTCCTCCAGCGCTCCGGTTGTACCCCCGCTCCTCCCAAACTCCGACTGTAGCAGCGACATTGTCTCATCAGCGCCACCCTCCACCCTCTTGTCCCCTTAATTAACACCCCCTCCTAATTAACCCCTCCTCTTAATCAACCCCCCCTCTTAGTTAGCCCCTCCTCTTAATTAATTTCTCCTAATTAGCCCACAATCTCTTCCAGCGCTCTGGAACCACACTGCTCCGACTGTAGCGGTGACGGTGACAACGCCGCCATCAACTCCTTCCCCCCTCCCGTCCCCTTCATTAACTCCCCCCGATTAATTAACCTCTCCTAATTAACCGCAGCCCCCGCC
>NW_018364209.1:0-1115 GCF_002078875.1 Numida meleagris | reverse complement strand
ACGTGACCAGGGCGCCCCGCGGGGTCACGTGATTGGATCAGCGGGGGTCACATGATTGGATGGGCGGGGATCACGTGACGGCGGCTCACCTCGTGCAGAAGCGCCGCAGCGCCGCGGCCATGGCGAGGCCCCGGGTGCTACCTCCTCATTAGGGGCTAATTAGCGCTTAATTGAGATTCGTCAGGCCTTAACGAATACTTAACTCGTCCTTAATCAGAGTCTCATGAATGCTTAATTAGTGTTTGATGCGTGACCCGGTGGCAGTTTATTGACAGCGTCGCTGAGCTCTGTAGAAACCTGAAATAAATCAGCAATAAATTGTTAATTGTGGCTGGTAATTAATACCCAATAACTCCTAAATAATCATCTGTTCCAAATTAACATGCCCGTTTTAATTGCCGCACCAATAAACCCGCAAACAAATGACAAGCTGTAGGGATAACCAACAATGAGGTTAAAAAAAAAAAGTACTAATTAGTGTTAATTAGCATAAATCAATTTTTTCTGGAGTATTGAAGGAATAAAGGGGCCTTGACCACGCCCACAGCGTCGTGACCACGCCCACCTCATATGAGACCACGCCCACTTCCCTTTTGTCCCCGCCCCCTTCCGGTTGGCACGGAGCCTTTCTGACCCCGCCCACTCCTATTCATGGTCCCGCCCCCTTTCCCTTTATCCCCGCCCCTTCCGGTTGACCTAGGCCCTTCTGCTCCCGCCCACTTCCGTTCATGGCCACGCCCCCTTTCTATTTATCCCCGCCCCTTCCGGCTGGCACCGGCCCTTCTGCCCCGCCCCCTCCCCTCCTGGCCCCGTCCCACTCCACGCTAATTAGACGCAGACAGGATACTAACGAGAAGCTAATGAGATGCTAATAAGCCGTAACGAGGTTCCCTCCGCGGCCGTTACCATGGGAACGCCGCCCGGGCCCTGCCGGCCTCACCCAGCCGCCGGAGGCGGAGGGCACCGGAAACGGAAGACAGCTGTGGAACCGCATCCTGTCACGTGCCCGCGCCTCCCCTTCGCTGATTGGTGCGCGGAGGTCACGTGGCGCTGCGCCTGCGCATTGCGAACCCGAGCGGGAACTGTGCGAAGGTGGGGGGGGTTATGGGGTTTTT
>NW_018364208.1:0-1104 GCF_002078875.1 Numida meleagris | reverse complement strand
CTGTGGGTCTCTGTAGGTCTCTGTGGGTCTCTGTGTGTCCTTATGGGTCTCTATGGGTTGCTATGGGTGTCTATGGGGTCGCTATGGGTCGCTATGGGTCGCTATGTGTCCCTATGTGTCCCCATGTGTCCCTATGGGTTTCTATGGGGTCTCTATGGGTCGCTATGGGTCTCTATGTGTCCCTATGGGTTTCTATGGGTCTCTATGGGTCCCTATGGGTCCTTATGGGTCCCAGTGGGTTTCTATGGGTCGCTATGGGTCTCTATGGGTCTCTATGGGTCTCTATGGGTCGCTATGGGTCTCTATGGGTCTCTATGGGTCTCTATGTCTCCCTATGGGTCTCTATGTGTCCCTATGTGTCCCTATGGGTCTCTATGGGTTGCTATGGGTATCTATGGGTCTCTATGGGTCTCTATGGGTCTCTATGGGTCTCTATGTGTCCCTATGGGTCCCTATGGGTCCCAGTGGGTCTCTATGGGTCCCAATGGGTCTC
The DNA here is from genome assembly GCF_002078875.1 of Numida meleagris. Lineage (NCBI taxonomy): Eukaryota > Metazoa > Chordata > Aves > Galliformes > Numididae > Numida > Numida meleagris. Next base: position 611 of record NW_018364208.1, on the reverse strand, counting down.
TATGGGTCCCTATGGGTCCCTATGTGTCCCTCTGGGTCCCTATGGGTCCCAGTGGGTCTCTGTGGGTCCCCATGTGTCCCTATGGGGTCTCTATGGGTCCCAATGGGTCTCTATGGGTCTCTATGGGTCTCTATGTGTCCCTATTGGTTTCTATGGGTCTCTATGGGTCGCTATGGGTCTCTGTGGGTCCTTATGGGTCCCAGTGGGTTTCTATGTGTCGCTATGGGTCTCTATGGGTCGCTATGGGTCACTATGGGTCTCTATGGGGTCTCTATGGCTCCCTATGGGTCGCTATGGGTCCCTATGTCTCCCTATGTGTCCCTATGGGTCCCTATGTGTCCCTATGGGTTTTTATGGGTCTCTATGTGTCTCTATGTTTCCCTATGGGTCCCCATGTGTCCCTATGGGGTCCCTATGGGTCCCTATGGGTCTCTATGGGTCCCTATGTCTCCCTATGGGTCTCTTCCTATGGGTCCCTATGGGTCCCAGTGGGTCTCTATGGGTCCTTATGTCTCCCTATGGGTCTCTATGGGTCCCCATGTGTCCCTATGGGGTCTCTATGGGTCCCAATGGGTCTCTATGGGTCTCTATGTGTCCCTATGGGTCTTTGT
>NW_018364207.1:0-1165 GCF_002078875.1 Numida meleagris | reverse complement strand
GCCAATGACCTGAAGTGGCAGACGTCGGGCATCTTCCGGCCCTTCATCGAGGTCAACATCATCGGCCCCCACCTGAGTGACAAGAAGAGGAAATTCGCCACCAAGTCCAAGAACAACAGCTGGGCCCCCAAGTACAACGAGAGCTTCCAGTTGTGAGTGGCACCTGTGGGGTGTGGGGCTGGGAATGTGGGGACTGGGGACATAGGGAAGCTGGGGACACGGGGATACGGGCACATTGAGGACATGAGGACGCTGGGGAGGTGGGGACGTCGAGGATGTGGAGACACTGGGGATGCAGGGACATGAGGACACTGGAGATGTGGGGATGCTGAGGATGTGGGGACCTCTAGGGGCATGGGGACAACGCAGATACCGGGAGGTAGAGACACTGGGTGATGTGGGGACACTGGAGACATGGGGATGCTTAGGACATGAGACGTTGGGGAGACTGGGGACACTGGGAGCATGGGGACACAGGGATGCTGGGGATGTGGGGACCCTGGGAATGTGGGGACCCTGGGAATGTGGGGATGCTGGGGATGGTGAGGACACAGGGCAGTGGGGATGTGGGGATACTGGGGGAGGGGGGGGACAGGAGAGATATGGGGTCACTGGGGATGTGGGGACATGGGATGCTGAGGAGTTCAAGAGTCTGGGGACACTGGGACACGGGGACACCGCCACCAGCTCCAGCCGTGAGGTTGCTCATCCCCACGGGTATTTTTCAGCAAAAAGCACATAGGGAAAAGCAGGTACTGGGGGAAAACGACACCTCATAAGGGACACAACGCTGTCCCAGAGTGCCCCCCCCGTGCCAACACTGCCCATCTCTCGTCCCCCCCCCCCCCCCCCCCCCCCCCCCCCCCCCCCCCAACACACACAGCACACTGGGGACGGAGACGGGCCCCGAGTGCTACGAGCTGCAGGTGTGCGTGAAGGATTACTGCTTCGCCCGCGAGGACCGCACGGTGGGCATCGCCGTGCTGCAGCTGCGCGACCTCGTGCAGCGGGGGGGCTGCGCCTGCTGGCTGCCCCTCGGCCGCCGCATCCACATGGACGACACCGGGCTGACCGTGCTGCGCATCCTGTCCCAGCGCAACAACGACGAGGTGGCCAAGGAGTTCGTCAAGCTCAAGTCCGACACGCGCTCGGCCGAGGAGGGCAG
>NW_018364206.1:0-1166 GCF_002078875.1 Numida meleagris | reverse complement strand
AAAATAGGGCTGAAGACCGAGTGACTTTCTTAGAATAACAGAATAAGATACAGGCAGACAGGAAAAGAAACTGAGCCTTCCATTTCCAGTCTTCTGAGGATGTTACCTATTTTTTAAATAGTTCCTCCATTTGTTTTCAGCAAGAGATTATAATTTATATTCAAATCTTGTACATGTAGGAAGAATACCATTTATTTGTAAATAAGCAGAGATGTGAATTTGCCTAGTGAGTTTAGCTGCAGTACAAAGCAAGGTATAAAAAATGCATATACGTCACAAAATTTGATCTGAACTGATTTGATTCTTGCAAGATTCTTTTTTCTTCTAAGATGTTCATACAGCTGTCAGGTCTTGTAATGTTACTAAGCAATGCAAACAAAAGAAAGCTATAATTATGTTTGACCCAAATAACAGTAAAAGATCAATATCACATCCTGTTTGAGTGTTATATCTAACACCACAGCTATTGCTCAAAGAGAAAGAAAGGTGTTATCTTCATCCTTACCTTTATCTTCTTTCCTGCAAGGTAGGAGGTACCAAGTAAGTCCATAAGAACAGAAATGTTTAATTAAGTGATCTTGTAAACAGCAAAATGCTCAACTCACAAAAGGAGGAAAATATATCCAAAATTTTGCTTCATCAGACTTATGAAAACCATCATTGGGGACTAGATTAATATTAAAGCAGATTCGGCTTTTAAATTAAAAAGCAGTTTCACCAAGAGTACTATTGTAATGAAAAAGAACTTTTAGAAATTTGTCATCTCCATAGCTGTGCTCAGCTTTTGCAGTGGTGTTTTACTTACATTTATAATGTGCTTATTAGTATTAATCACACAGAAGCTATGTCCTCTTCTGCATCACTTTTGTGAGCATTACAGAATCACACCAGGGCTGAGGCTGGAAGGGACCTCTTGAGACCATCTGGTCAAATTCCCATCTGGTCCCTGCTCAATCAAGAACACTTAGATCCAGGTATCTTTCAAAGATGAGTATCTGCAAGGATACACAGCCTCTTTGGGAAACCTGGTCCAGAGTTCCGTCACCTGTACAAGTGAAAAAATGCTTCCTGATGTTTAGACACAACCTCTTTTATTCCAGTTTGTGCCCATTGGCTTCTTGTCCTGTTACTGGGCTCCACTGAAAGGAGCCTGGCTACCCTTTGGC
>NW_018364205.1:0-1166 GCF_002078875.1 Numida meleagris | reverse complement strand
GGGGGGGGGGGGGGAAGTCATTTCTTTTTTAACTCTGATTAACAAGGGGGAAATGGACCTGGGAAATAATTTTTTTTTTTTAAAAAAGCAACCCTGTAATCTCCCCTTTTAGCCCTACAGCGGAGCACGTCCGTGCATGGAGTGCCCTGCCCACCATCTGCTGCTAGGCGGGAGCTGCGGAGCCTGGTCCCAGCGACTGGCACCCTCTAAAGATCCCCGCAGACCCCGGTGGCCTCGGCCATAAAACCAGCCCAGCTGCTCGTGCCGTGGCTGCGTTTTCCTGCCGGGAGCCCCCAGCTCCACCACCTTCCCCATGGTCAGGAAGCAAAACGTGGGCTTGGGGAAGTTCCTAGCAGCTTTAAGATACCAAAGCGCAGAGGGATGCACCGACCGAGAATTGTGGTTAGCGGGCAGTTTGGCTGCGAAGCAGCATTAGTAGCGGTCACTGCACCAGACCTGTTTCCCCAGGTCCTGTAAACCCTTCAGGTTTTGGCTGTAGGGTGGTGCATGGATGGCTCTGCTCCTGGTAGCAGGAGTGGGGCTGGGGGTAGCATCGTGTTCCCAAAGGCAGCGGGGAGCCACAGGGCTGGGTGTTTGTAGCGAGGGGAAGGCAGGTCTCAGCCTCTCCACACTCCCCAGTGCTGTAATCGCAAGGAAAACCCCTCGCCACCATCCTTAGAAAGCCAAACAAAAGTGTTCCGAGGCGCCTGCCCTGCCTTCCCCAGCATCCCTCGGGGAGATGCATCATTTCGCAAGGCCGTGCCTTTCCACCTCCCTCCCAGCTTTACCCTCAGTTCTCGTTTTGTTCCGTTTATGATTTCCTTCTCCATACTTTCTTTTCCATGTATCTCGATGCCTGTTCGGCCATCCTGTCCCCCTGTATGAGCAACGGCGGGCTCCCCTGCTCCCCTGGATGTAGTGTATGCTGTGGCCCTTTGTTCTCGCTCCATCTTCGCCCCGGGCCAGCGCTGAGCTCCGTGCGTGACACATGTCCCCTACACACCCTGAGGAGGAGGGAGGCTGTGCTTCTCGCTTGCATGAAGGGAGAAATGCATGCCTGTCGGGGCTGATCATTTTCTGATGTGACTTTATTTTATTTTACTATTATTTTTTAATGATTATTCCATCCCTCCATCCCACGTGAGATGAGGTCTTTGGTGAAAAAA
>NW_018364204.1:0-1167 GCF_002078875.1 Numida meleagris | reverse complement strand
CCCCATACACCCCCTATAGCCCCATATCAACCTCTATCCCCCAATAGCTCCCCACACCCCCCCTATATCCCCCCCACAGCCCCCTATGGCATGACATCCCTCTCCGTAGCCCCCTCCAGCCCCCTGTCACCCTATACCCCCCCACAGCCTGCCACAACTCCCCATAGCCCTCTATTGTCCTATAACCCCACTATTGCCCCGTATCTCCCTGGATCCCCCCCACAGCCCCCTATAGCCCCATATCCCCCTATAACCCTCCTATAGCCCATCCACAGACCCCTATAGCCCCCCCATAGAACCGTAGAGCTCCATCCATAGCCCCCCACAGCCCCGTATCGCCCCTATAGCCCCCCCAGCTCCCTAAAGCCCCTTATCCCCCTAGAGCCACCCACAGCCCCACATCGGCCCGATATCCACTCCACAGTCCCCTATATCCCCCCCGCAGACCCCTATTGTCCCATATCCCCCTACACTCCTTCTTTAGTCCCCCACAGCATTCTAGAGCCCCATATCCCCCTATAGCCACAATAAAGCCCCCTACAGGCCCGTATCCCCTTACGTCCACCCCACAGCTCCCCCACTGCCCCCTATAGCTCCACATCCCTCTCTAGAGCCACCTCAGCCCTCCATAGCCTCACATCCCCCTATACCCCACCACAGCCCCGTATCTCCCTATGTCCTCCCCAGAGACGCCCACAGCCCTCCTGTATCATCCCCACAGCCCCCTACAGCCCCATATTACCCTATAGCCCCCCGATAGCCCCCCACAGACCCCTACAGTCCCATATCCCCACTCTATCTCCCCCATTGCCCCTGCAGCCACAGACCCACCTCAGCCCCGGGGGCCGGGGGGCACCGGGAGCAGCGGCGGAGGGTTCGCGGGGGCACGGCCCGGATGCTGGCGGCAGCGCTGCGCCGGTGGGGGACCCGGGTCCTCGATCCGTCCCAAATCCCCACATCCCACGGCGGAGGGGAGGGCAGCGTGGTTCGGGCCCCGCAGGGTTCCTTTTCCCGCCCCTCTGCCGTTCTCCCGCACACCTCCGGCGCCGCTGTCCTCAGCACCCGCTCCCGCGGTGCCGCGCTTCCGTCTCGGTGCTGCCCGGACAGCTCCGGCGCGCAGCGGCTGCGGGGCCGGTCCCGTGCGGAGCGGCTCGGGCTGAGCAGCGG
>NW_018364203.1:0-1135 GCF_002078875.1 Numida meleagris | reverse complement strand
CAACTGGGGGTAGGTTGTGGTGTCACCTTGACCATGGCGTCACCCCAACCTGGGGAGACATGGTGTCACCCCAATGGCGTCACCTCAACTGGGGGTAGGTTGTGGTGTCACCTTGACCATGGTGTCACCCCAACTGGGGGTAGGTTGTGGTGTCACCTTGACCATGGTGTCACCCCAACTGGAGGAAGGCTGTGCTGTTACCCTGACCATGGCGTCACCCCAACCGGGGGAGTACATGGCGTCACCCCAATGGCATCACCCCAAGTGGGGGTAGGTTGTGGTGTCACCCCAAGTGGGGGTAGGTTGTGGTGTCACCCCGACCATGGCGTCACCCCAACTGGGGGAAAGGCTGTGGTGTCACCTTGACCATGGCGTCACCCCAACTGGGGGTAGGTTGTGGTGTCACCCCGACCATGGTGTCACCCCAACTGGGGGTAGGTTGTGCTGTCACCCCAACTGTGGTGTCACCCCAACTGGGGGTAGGTTGTGCTGTCACCCCAACTGTGGTGTCACCCGAACCCGGGGAGCAATGGCGTCACCCCAATGGCGTCACCCCAACTGGGGGTAGGCTGTGGTGTCACCCCAACCATGGTGTCACCCCAAGTGGGGGTAGGTTGTGGTGTCACCCTGACCATGGTGTCACCCCAACCATGGTGTCACCTCAACTGGGGGTAGGTTGTGGTGTCACCCCAACCACGGCATCACCCCAACTGGGGGAAAGGCTGTGGTGTCACCTTGACCATGGCATCACCTCAACTGGGGGTAGGTTGTGGTGTCACCCCAACCAGGGGAAGGCTGCGCTGTCACCCTGACCATGGCGTCACCCCAACCAGGGGAAGGTTGTGGTGTCACCCTGACCATGGTGTCACCCCAACTGAGGGTAGAGATTGTGGTGTCACCTTGACCATGGTGTCACCCCAACCACGTCCCCCCAACCTGGGAGGACCACAGCGTCACCCCAACAGGGTCATCACCCCAACCAAGGAAGACTACGGTGTCACCCCAACCCAGGAGGACCACGGTGTCACCCCAACCAGGAGGACCACGGTGTCACCCCAACCAGGAGGACCACGGTGTCACCCCAACCAGGAGGACCACGGTGTCACCCCAACCAGGAGGACCACGGCGTCACCCC
>NW_018364202.1:0-1112 GCF_002078875.1 Numida meleagris | reverse complement strand
TGTAGATCCCGTGTTGCTTTGTTGCTCTACTCATGTTAATCCCATGTCCATCCTATGTCCATCCCATGTTGATCCCGTGTCGCTTTGCTGCTCTACTCATGTTAATCCCATGTAGATCCCGTGTCGGTATCATGTTCATCCAGTGTTGATCCCGTGTTGATCCCGTGTTGCTTTGCTGCTCCACTCGTGTCCATCCCATGTTGATCCCATGTCCATCCTATGTCCATCCCATGTAGATCCCGTGTTAATCCCGTGTTGATCCATGTCAATCCCGTGTTGCTTTGGTGCTCTACTCATGTTTATCCCATGTTGATCCCGTGTCCATCCCATGTCCATCCCATGTTGATCCCCTGTCAATCCCGTGTTGCTTTGCTGCTCTACTCATGTTAATCCCATGTAGATCCCGTGTCAGTATCATGGTGATCCCGTGTCCATCCCGTGTTGATCCTGTGTCTGTCCCATGTTGATCCTGTGTCCATCCCATGTTGATCCCATGTTGAACCCGTGTTTATTTGGTGCTTCACTCGTGTCCATCCCATGTTGATCCATGTCGAACCTGTGTTGATCCCGTCGATCCTGTGTTGCTCTGCTGCTTTACTCATGTTAATCCCATGTTCATCCCGTGTCGGTATCATGTTGATCCCATGTTGATCCCATGTTGATCCCATGTTGATCCCGTGTTGATCTCGTGTTGGTTTGCTGCTCCACTCGTGTCCATCCCGTGTCGATCCTGTGTCCATCCTGTGTTGATCCTGTGTTGATCCCATGTTGATCCATGTGGATCCCGTGTTGATCCCCTGTCAATCCTATGTTGCTTTGCTGCTCTACTCATGCTAATCCCATGTAGATCCCATGTTGGTATCATGTTGATCCCGTGTTGATCCCATGTTGATTTGCTGCTCCACTCATGTCCATCCCGTGTTGATCCCATGTTGATCCTGTGTTGATCCATGTCGATCCCGTGTTGCTTTGCTGCTCTACTCATGTTAATCCCATGTAGATCCCATGTCGGTATCATGTTGATCCCATGTTGATCCCATGCAGATTCCGTGTTGATCCCGTGTTGGTATCATGTTGATCCCATGTTGATCCCGTGTTGATCCCATGTTGAT
>NW_018364201.1:0-1167 GCF_002078875.1 Numida meleagris | reverse complement strand
CAGCACGGCGTGCTCGTTGGTGCTGAACGTTTGCCTCTCTTGTTTTGCAGGACGCTGGAGTACCTGATGAGACACTTAGCTTGTCTGGTTGGGAGCTCCGCCGTCACAAATATGCACGCTAAGAACTTAGCGATCGTGTGGGCTCCAAACCTCTTAAGGTAAACTTTTTTTTCCATTTCAACGCAACGCCTAGTTCCGTTCTCCAGAAAGTAGCCATCTCCCCTTCAACTCCTTGCGATGTGCTCTTCTCTTGTGTGACTGTGTGGTCCCTTGTGTCATGCTTTGCTGAGATGTCATCTGTCCAGTGTCCCGAAAGTCTTGTGTGCCCGTGCAGTGAGGCACAATAGCTGACACGTGCCATAGCCTTAGCCAAGGGGCGTGCATCTTCCCAGCCTTCTGCCTGATGGCACTTTTCCTTCCCCTGCCTTTCCTTCAGATCACCACAGAGCGAGTCTGCCTGCGTCAGCGGAGGAGCTGCCTTCATGGAAGTGCAGACGCAGTCGGCTGTGGTGGAATTCATCCTGAACCACACGGACGTCCTCTTTGGCTCCAACTCCGCATCAGTCATCGGAGGTGGAGCAGGTGAGTGTCTTCCTCCGTTAGCTTTGTCTTGATCAGACACCCTGATCAAATCCAGACCTTCTCCGAGATTTTTGACACGTGCTTGTACGTGTCAAGGAGACAGCAGCATATTTCCTAGAAGATTGTGAATCCCCAAGTTGAGCCCCCATTTCCTAGGGTTTGTCTTGGCCTGCTTAAATGCAGGAAGCCGCTCTTAATTCTGAGGATGCCCTTTGCCATCAACATCCCTCTGAGAAAAGGGTTCTTTGGAGCTCATCTTCCAGTGACTAGGATAACCAAGTCTTAGCAAAGTGCAAGAGGTCCCCAGGAACTGCGATGGCTGTGCTGCTGCTTTCTGATCCTCCCTCTTACCGGTGGTTTTCCCTTCCAGGGCACAGTTCCTCATCAGGGCCTAAGTCTGCGGGGGTGTCTTCTCCTTGCACAAAGCTGCTCACACTGGAGGAGGCACAGGCACGGGCACGAGGTCGCAGCGGCCTTCCTGTCATGGCGGAGAGCAGGGAGATTGAAGTGGACGAAGGCCCCGCAGCTTTACAGGGGCAGTTCCACGCTGTCATCGACTTTCCACCCGAAAGGTACAGAGGACTT
>NW_018364200.1:0-1168 GCF_002078875.1 Numida meleagris | reverse complement strand
AGTGTTATGAAAGAACAGAACCAAAGTGAGAGCGTTGGGAAGATTTCTCTTTGATCACACGAACAATTGCACATTGTATTTAGGGCTCTATAGGCACAGAGTAATATTCTTGAGGCCCAAGGCACCTGCCTGGACAAAGAACAAAACTGTGTCATTTTGAAATATACACTAGCCCTACCCTAACCCTAACCCTAGCCCTACCCTAACCTTAACCCTACCGTAAACCTACCTGAACCGTAACCCTAAACCTAACTCTAACCCTATCCTAACTCTAACCCTAACATTAACCCTAACCCTACCGTAATCCTACCTGAACCGTAACCCTAACCCTAACCCTAACTCTAACCCGAACCCTAACCCTAACCCTAACCCTAAACCTAACCCTAAACCTAATCCTAACCCTAACCCTAACCCTAATATATATATATATATATGTATATATTTTATATGTATTTATATGTATTTATATATTTATAAATTTTACATTTTTATTGTATTTTGTATATTTTTATATTATTTTTTATATTTTTGTATATTTTTATTTGTATTTATATTTTACTGTATTTATACAATATTATATATTATATAATATATAATATATATATATGTATATATATATGTATATATGTATATATTATATATGTATATATTATATATGTATATTATTTATTGTTTTGTATTTATGTATTACGTATTTTTTACATAGATATAGCGATATTTACATGAAATATAATATAATAAATTATTAAATAATAATACATTAGGATATCATATTTTTAAATTTATTTTTAATCGTAGTATTTCTATAAGATATAATAATATATATAAATATAATATATAAATATAATATATAGATAGAATTATAGATATACGATATAAATAATAACAATATAAATACAGAATATAAATAATATAAATATATAATGCAATATACAATTAGAAATATAATCCTAAAATGAGATATATATCGTATTATTTGTTAAATATAACTGCAGATAGAAAGGCGGCCAGCAGGGGGCGCAGCAGAGGGCGCGAGCTGTGCTTGGTGTTGGCCATCAGCCTACGTGTAAAGCCGTGGGCTGTGGGGAAATGCTGTCACTGCCCACGAGAGACATCGGGAACGGACGGCACGGATGAGCACGAGGCAGCGAGGCTTCGTTCTTTTGTT
>NW_018364199.1:0-1168 GCF_002078875.1 Numida meleagris | reverse complement strand
GCTACCTCTCCCGTAGAGCCGCTGGCACTGCAGCTCGGCGGACTGGCAGTGCCCATGGTAGCAGTAGCCGGTGCCGTGCTCGCAGCCGTGCCCGTCCTGCACGTAGACATCATTAGGGCAGGAGGCAGAGGAGCCGTTGCAGAACTCGGGCAGATCGCACTGCGCATCAGCCGGGGGGCGGCACGGGGTGTTGGGAGCCTTGAACTGGGGGGGAACGCGGGCTGCTCGCTGCGGCCCCTGCCTCTGGAGCACAGCGCACCCCCAGCAGCCTCACCCGGTAACTCCCCCCTGGAATTTTAGGGAGCTGAGCCAGAAATCCCCACCCCAGGAACCACCTCAGTGGTGCAGTAGCAAAGTTTGTCTCCATCCTTAAGCATGGGAAATGATGTTTCTCCAACAACCGATGATGGTTACGAGATCAGAGCTTTACCTGACATCCTTCACAGCATAACCCAGAGGAACATTTCACTCCTGGCTTAAACACACATCTTTTAGTGCAGCATTTATCCTTCGAGCACGCCTGAGGACACAGCAGAACCACATTACTCCACGTTTTTGTTCCCCCAGAACTTCCCAGCGTCAGAGCTTCTCCCCTTTCCCTCCCCCACAATGCAGATCTAGCCAGAGCGCACAAAGCTGCCATCAGACCGGAGCCAGGATCCGAGCGCAGCCCCGCTCTGCTGTTCTCACAGCCCATAGCTCCGAATGGACAACACACAGCTCTGTGCGGAGATGCTGCAGTGCACACCTCGGCACCGCCGCAGTCGCACTGCTCGCCGTGCTCCACCACGCCGTTACCGCACTTGGGTGCGCGGTGCGGGGCGAGCCCCCGCAGTGGGGGGCTGTGCAGCAGGCAGCGCCCGGCGTCGCGCCGCAGGAACTGCTCCAGGTCCGCAGCACTGCAGCTGCTGAAGGCCTTCGCCCCGCTGATGTGTCTGAAAGAAAGGATGGGCCGTGTGCCGGCACCGCCACTGCTGGGCAGCACACAGGAACATCTTGCTTCCAGAAATGAGGTTTTGCTTTTCAATAGGGAACCCCTCTTTATCCTTCCTCCCTTCCCAAGCGGGTATCCCTGCACCACCACCACATCTGCAGCACAGCCCTCTGCTGGCGGCACTCACAGTGCTGCTGACTCCATGATGCAGGCTCGCGTGGGGCAGCGGCAGCC
>NW_018364198.1:0-1049 GCF_002078875.1 Numida meleagris | reverse complement strand
CGCTGCTGCTGTCGCGCTGCTGCTGTCGCGCTGCTCTGTCACACTGCTGCTGGCACGCTGTTGTTGACAAGCTGTTGTCACATTGTTGTTGTCACAGAGATTCCGTCAAGCTGTTGTCGCGGTGTTGCTGTCGCGGAGTTGCTGTCGTCACGGTGTTGCTGTCAAGCTGTTGTCACGGTGTTGCTGTCAAGCTGTGGTCGTCGCAGTGTTGCTGTCGCGGTGTTGCTGTCGCGCTCTTGTTGTCGTCACGGTGTTGCTGTCAGGCTGTTGTCACGTTGTTGCTGTCACGATGTTGCTGTCACGGAATTGCAGTCACGGTGTTGCTGTCACAGTGTTGCTGTCACAGTGTTACTGTCACGGTGTTGTTGCTGTCACGCTGTTGTCGTCACGGTGTTGAATTCACAGTGTTGCCGTCACGGTGTTGCTGTCAAGCTGTTGTCACGTTGTTGCTGACACGGTGTTTCTGTCAAGCTGTGGTCGTCGCGGTGTTGCTGTCGCGGTGTTGCTGTCGCGGTGTTGTCACATTGTTATTGTCACAGAGCGTCAAGCTGTTGTCGCAGTGTTGCTGTCGCGTTGTTGCTGTCGCGCTGCTGCTGTCGCGATGCCGCTGTCGCGCTGCTGCTGGCACTCTGCTGCTGGCACGCTGCTGCTGTCGCGCTGTTGTCACATTGTTGTTTTCAAAGAGCGTCAAGCTGTTGTCGCAGTGTTGCTGTCGCGGTGTTGCTGTCAGAGTGTTGCTGTCGCGGCGTTGCTGTCGTCACGGTTTTGCTCTCAAGGTGTTGTCACGTTCTTGCTGTCACGGTGTTGCTTTCAAGCTGTGGTCCTCGCGGTGTTGCTGTTGCGGTGTTGCTGTCGCGGTGTTGCTGTCGCGGTGTTGCTGTCGCGCTCTTGTTGTCGTGACGGTGTTGCTGTCAGGCTGTTGTCACGGTGTTGCTGTCACGATGTTGCTGTCACGGTGTTGCTATCTCGGTTTTGCTGTCGTCACGCTCTTGCAGTCACGGTGTTGCAGTCATGGAGTTGCTGTCACGGTGTTGCTGTCACGGTGTTGC
>NW_018364197.1:0-1142 GCF_002078875.1 Numida meleagris | reverse complement strand
GGGGGGGTGAGATCGGGCTCACTTATGGGGCTACTTGTGGGGTCACTTATGGGGCTCACTTATGGGGCTGCCCCACAGCACGGAGGCTGAGATGGGGGTCACTTATGGGGCTACTTATGGGGCTACTTATGGGGTCACTTATGGGGCTACTTGTGGGGTCACTTATGGGGTCACTTATGGGGCTACTTGTGGGGCTACTTATGGGGTGACTTATGGGGCTACTTGTGGGGCTGCCCCACAGCGGGGGGGGTGAGATGGGCGTCACTTATGGGGCTACTTATGGGGTCACTTATGGGGCTGCCCCATAGCGGGGGGGGTGAGATGGGGGTCACTTATGGGGCTACTTGTGGGGTCACTTATGGGGCTACTTGTGGGGTCACTTATGGGGCTACTTGTGGGGTCACTTGTGGGGTCACTTGTGGGGTCACTTATGGGCTCACTTATGGGCTCACTTATGGGGCTACTTGTGGGGTGAGATGGGGGTTACTTATGGGGCTACTTATGGGGTCACTTATGGGGCTACTTGTGGGGTCACTTATGGGGCTATTTGTGGGGTCACTTATGGGGCTGCCCCATAGCGGGGGGCGGGTGAGATGGGGGTCACTTGTGGGGTCACTTATGGGGATACTTGTGGGGTCACTTATGGGGCTCCCCCATAGCGGGGGGGTGAGATGGGGGTCACTTATGGGGCTACATGTGGGGTCACTTATGGGGCTACTTGTGGGGTCACTTATGGTGCTCACTTATGGGGCTGCCCCATAGCGGGGGGGGTGAGATGGGGCTCACTTGTGGGGTCACTTATGGGGTCACTTATGGGGCTACTTATGGGGCTACTTATGGGGCTACTTATGGGGCTACTTATGGGGCTACTTATGGGGCTACTTATGGGGTCACTTGTGGGGTCACTTGTGGGGTCACTTATGGGGTCACTTATGGGGCTACTTGTGGGGTCACTTGTGGGGCTACTTGTGGGGCTGCCCCACAGCGGGGGGGGTGAGATGGGGGTCACTTATGGGGCTGCCCCATAGCGGGGGGTGTGAGCATCCCGTGCTCGTACACGTCGTTCCTGGCGCCGCTGTCGTCGTCCAAGCTGTACAACGAAGTGCGAGGATGCAGGGAGCGCGACCGGCACCCCGAGGTCA
>NW_018364196.1:0-1110 GCF_002078875.1 Numida meleagris | reverse complement strand
CCCCGAACCGTCCCCCAAACGGCCCCAAAGCGGGCCCCGAATCACCCCAAAACTTCACGCCCAAATTGGCCCAAATTCAACCCCAAATTCTGCCCAAATCGCCCCCAAACTGCCCCAAGGTTCCCCCAGGGCCCAGGCGCTCGTGTCCCACATCGGCCTGAGCCGGCCCCGGCCCCAGCCCCGGCCCCAGCCGGGCCCCAAGTCAGCCCCGAATTGACCTCCCGCTGTCCCCCAGTTGCCCCCTTTCTTTTTGCCTCAACTCCCCCCCAAACTGTTACTAAATGGGACCCCAAAATGCCTCAAATCCGACCTTGGCTGGCCCTAAATCTGCCCCAAATTTGACGCAACTCATCCCCAAAGTCATCTCCAAATCCGTCCCTCCCACGGCTCCCAGCTGACCCAACCGGATGGCCCCAAACTACCCAAGTTTGACCCCAAATGGCCAAAATGTCTCCAAATTTGACCCCACATTGTCCCGAAGTTGACCCCAAATTGTTCCTAAAACTGACCCAAAATTTCTGCCTGAAAGGTGACCCCAAATCAACCCCAAAATCTGCACCTCCAATCGCCCCAGTGCCGCCCCAAAGTTGTCCCCGAACTGGATCCACGTTGACCCCAAATCGCCCCAACTCGACCCGGAGCTGTGCCCCAAGCCACCACAAAATCACCCCAAATCGCCCCCAATCTGCCCCAAATTTGTCCCCAAATCAGCCCCAAAGCGCCCACAAATCCTCCACCGATTTCACCCCAATTTGACCCCAAATTGCCCCCAAAGTCATCCCCTGAAATCACTGCAAAGCCACTCCAAATTGACCCCAAATCGCCCCCAAAATCACCTCCAGATTTGCCCAAATTATCCCCAAATCATCCCCAAATGGCCCCAACTGACCAAAACGGATCCCCCAAACTCCGCCCCACATCATCCCTGTGTCGCCCCACACGGCGCCTGTGTGCCCCACAGAGCCGCAGTTTCCCCCATTTTCTCCCAAAATGCCCCAAATTCCCCCCACTTCCCCCAGTTCCTCCCAAATGCCCCCAACCCCCTCAGTTTCCCCACGTGCCCCAGATTCCCCAAATGCCCCCAACCAATTTCCCAAATCACTCGGAAAT
>NW_018364195.1:0-1110 GCF_002078875.1 Numida meleagris | reverse complement strand
CTGTGCGGGGCCGTGGCCGAGACCCTGGGGGAGGGGGCGGGGCCAATGCTGCCCAAGCTCCTCCCCCTCCTCCTGCAGACGCTGCAAGCCCCGCCCCCTGCGGTGAGTCACGCCATATATGGGCACAAGGGGGCGGGGCCTCCGGGTAGCCCCGCCTGTGCAGCGCCATATATGGGCAAAAGGGGGGGCGGGGTCGGGCTGAGCTAGCCCTGATTGGGGGACTCCAAATATGGGCAAAGGGGGCGTGGTCTAAATGGGGAGGAGCCATATATGGGAAGGGGGTGGGGCATGGCAGCGTAGAACACCCATATATGGGCACAGGGGCGTGGCCTGTGGGCTGCACCATATATGGAAAGGGGTGTGGCTTGTCCTCATGCAACACCCCCATATAAGGGCAAGGGGGCATGGCCTGCTGGAGGAAGCCATATATGGAAAGAGGGGCGTGGCTTTCCCCAAGTGTGCCACCCATATATGGGCAAAGGGGGCGTGGCCTGGCAGTATTCGACCCCATATATGGGCTTTGGGGCGTGGTCTAGTGGGAAGACCTTATATGGGAAAAGGGGGCGTGGCTTGGCTGCAAGCAGCGCCCAAATATGGGCAAGGGGGCGTGGCCTCGCGTGTGTGGGAACCTTATATGGAAAGAGGGGAGTGGCCTAGCTGTGTTTAACCCCATATATGGGCATAGGGGTGGGATAAACCTTATAGGGGAAGAAGGGCGTGGCTGGTCCGCATTAGTTTCCCATATATGGGCAGGGGGGTGTGGCCTGGCGGGGGGGAAACCTTATATGGGAAGAAGGGGCGTGGCTTGGCCACATGAAGCACCCATATATAGGCAAGGGGGTGTGGCCTGGTGGAAACCTTATATGGGAAGAGGGGTGGAGCTTGGCCGCATGCAGCGCCCATATATGGGTAAAGGGGCGTGGCCTGGTGTGGGGGCAAACCTTATATGGGAACGTGGGGCGTGGCTCGGCTGCGTGCGACGCCCATATATGGGCAAAGGGGCGTGTCCCGACGCTGTCCCCGCCCCCAGGCCGCCCCGGCCGCCTCTGATTCGTTCCTCCTCTTCGCCGACGCCGCCGAGGACGAGGAGGGGGCGGAGCCAATGGACGA
>NW_018364194.1:0-1170 GCF_002078875.1 Numida meleagris | reverse complement strand
GTAAAGCCTTGTGTCGCGTTAAAGGGCAACATCTGAGTGATGCCCGATTTGGTGCTATAAGTCAGCTGCATTCAATAGATGAACTATCACGATTACAGATTCACAACTAGCGCATTGCCTGATTCATCTAGCAGCATTCAGTGAGCTACCATCATCCTCCATTAAGGGATTTGGCTATGTCAAATCAACGCACGCGACTCAATCGGGGAAAGAATTTGGCCATGCATGCCCAATCAGAGTTCTGACTGGGCACAGCTAAATTCCTTAATGGGGGGATTGTGGTAGGTCACTGAACACTATAGAGATTTCTGAGTTTCCTGGGGAAGCCCTAAGCGTAGCCGAGTGTGCAAGTCTTGCCCAATGGGCATTCCTTTGAGGGGGAAGGGGGGCTTGATCCATCAAGTGAATCCAGAAGCCTGAGGTGTTGTCCCAACTTGTCTGCAGAGGTATCTTCCCTGGCATCCCCGTTCGCTTAAGCCATTTTTTACTATTTCTTAATTTTCAGGTGGAGCTTGAGCGGCTCTAGTCATATAACTTTCTTTTGATTGATGTAAAATTATCTTTAAAAATTTGCTTTTTAAAGGTATGGGCTGAAATGTTCAGAGTGTCTGCTCAGTGAGGGGTGGTCTCATCTTGGAGGCAGGTAGCTTTTGGGGTGGAGGTGTGTTTTGGTATTACAATGAGAGTATAATGAGTGTATGAAGTTCACCCAAAGGACAGCGCTTTGTTAAGAGATGGCACGCTCTTGGTCCATGGTAGCAAATATGTACCTTGTCAATACCGTAGTGCCATCAAGTTTCCATCCTGGTGGTATCATTACAGAACCTGGCTGCAAAATTTTCACTCTGCTCCGCCCTTTATGTCGTTCCCCTTAAGAGTCAGCACATGAAGCTCCCCTGATGTTACCAGCACCTAAGGTTGCCTAGGGAACTTCTGTGCAATGGATGCCTTGCATACCATGTGCACTCTTCCTTTGTACCCGTGTGAACGGTGCTGTACCTTAATTTCCAGCAAACAATGTTGTATTTTCATTTCCACCAGCAATAGCCACCTGTAGTAATTATTCCACACCTTTTCCCGCATAGGTACTTCAGTCCAGCACAGCTAACCACTGTGCAGAGAACACATCAGGCCAGGGAAGTGGGATTGTACGTGACCAATGTTATCCCC
>NW_018364193.1:0-1109 GCF_002078875.1 Numida meleagris | reverse complement strand
GTCCCCTTGTCCCCATGTCCCTGCATCCCCATGTCACCGTGTCCTTGTTTCCCTGTGTCCCCATGTTCCTGGGTCCCCATGCCCCCATGTCCCCATGTCCCTGTTGCCCCGTGTCGCTGTGTCCCCATGTCACCGTATCCTCGTGTCCCAATGTCCCCATGTCCCCGTGTCCCCATGTCCCACATCCCTCATCCTTGTGCCCAGCGTCAGCTGCGTGTCCACCGCCAGGAACTAAGGGGGGGGAGGGCAAGGGGGGGAGTCAGCGTGTCATTGTGTCACCGTGTCCCTCTGTCACCATGTCCCTATATCCCTGTGTTCCCATGTCCCTGTGTCCCTGCATCCCCATGTCCCTGTGTCCCCATGTCCTCGTGTCCCTCTGTCCCCATGTCCCTGGGTCCCCGTGTCCCCATGTCACCATCGCCCCATGTCCCCATACCCATGCATCCCCATGTCCCCATGTCGCCATGTCCCTGTGTCCCCATGTCTCCATGTCCCCACATCCCCCTGATGTCCCTGTGTCCCCCCAGTGTCCCCATGATGTCCCCGTATCTCTGTGTCTT
This sequence comes from Numida meleagris, assembly GCF_002078875.1. Classification (NCBI taxonomy): domain Eukaryota; kingdom Metazoa; phylum Chordata; class Aves; order Galliformes; family Numididae; genus Numida; species Numida meleagris. The sequence continues at coordinate 549 of NW_018364193.1, read as the reverse complement.
TCTGTTGTCCCCCTGGTGTCCCCACATCCCCACGGTGTCCCTCCATCCCCTGGTGTCCCCATGTCCCCGTGTCCCCCCAGTGTCTCCATGATGTCCCCATATCTCTGTGTCCTTCTGCTGTCCCCCTGCCCCCTGGTGTCCCTATGCTGTCCCCACGTCCCCCTGGTGTCCCCACATCCCCCCAGTGTCCGCATGATGTCCCCATATCTCTGTGTCCTGCTGTCCCCTTGCCCCCTGGTGTCCCTCCCCATGGTGTCCCCATGTCCCCCTGGAGTCCCCATGTCCCCAAGGTGTCCCCATGATGTCCCCATATCTCTGTGTCCTTCTGCTGTCCCCCTGCAGCCTGGTGTCCCCATGGTGTCCCTCCATCCCCTGCTGTCCCCATGTCCCTGTGTCCCCCTGGTGTCCCCACGATGTCCCCATATCTCTGTGCCCTTCTACTGTCCCCATTCCCCCTGGTGTCCCCATGATGTCCCCGTATCTCTGTGTCCTTCTGCTGTCCCCCTGCCCCCTGGTGTCCCTCCCCATGGTGTCCCCATGGTGTCCCCA
>NW_018364192.1:113669-118136 GCF_002078875.1 Numida meleagris | reverse complement strand
GCGTGCAAGGCACGGATTATCTGCAGAAAACACCCAGGGACGGCCCTCACTGCACAGCTGCCCCTGCAATGCTGCCTGAGCCTGCAGGCTGGGAGCTTGGGGATCGAGGGCAGGGGAAGAGAGGACGAGGGGCTGCAGACGGGAGGGGAGGGGAGCGCAGCCGCGCCGGGAGTGAGCAAGGCGTCATCCAGAAACCCACATGCAGGTGATGGACGCAGTTGCGGCCTGGGCCAAAGCCATCGTGCTTGGTCTGTGGCCGCTGCATCAGCAGGTTGTACACCACCTGCTTTGCAAGGCTGGGCTCGGAGACCATCGTCTGCCACATGGTTGTGGAAAGCCTGCAGAGACAAAGCACACGGTGTGAGGGGCTGCCCCAGCCACCATCCCTTGGCCTGTGCTGGCCCCGAGGGTCTTGAGCTGTGCACGAGGTGGGCAGGCCCCGCACCTGTCACACCATGGGATGTCACGCAGCATGGCCCTGACCACACACTGGGGGTCCAAGGGTGTGATCTGGAAAAGGGTCCGGATCACGATGTCCCGGAGCGACTCCTTGCTGAGCAACATCAGGTGTTCATAGATGCTCCGCAGGATCTCAGGCACCTGCAGGAGACACAAGAGGACTGAGACGGAGCACAGCCACAGCCCCAGCTGCCACCGGGAACGGCTGCTTCCCTCCTGCCGCACTTCTCTGGGCTGAACAGCCAACCCAGCTCCCCTGCCCGGCTCTCAGCTTGGGAGAAGCAGCCCCCAGAGGGCAAAAGCACACTGCAACCTGGCTGAGAACTGCTTACATTCGAGAGCTTAGAGGCCCCATCTCTCAGGACCTCATCCAACATGGTGGCAACCACCCCAGTGTCGGAGACCCTCGGCTGCACCATGCCCTCCAGGACGGTGAGGACCAAGTTCCCCCTCTCCATGGGGAGGAGCAGCCTGCCCAGTGCCCGTGGGAAGGAGGAAGGGAGAGAAGACCCAATGAACTGTGTTTAATGGTGGTGGGGCGCAGGTGAGCAGCAAGGGTGGCTCTGGACAGAGAGACCCAGGGCAGCGCTGGCACTGTGCCCCTAGGAGAGCCCAGAGCGAGGCCTGCGCTGGGCTGCGCTGGGCTGACTGCGGCCTCAGTGGGTGCAGAGAGGAAGCTGTTGTGCAGGGCCAAGGCTGGGGTGGAAGTCAGGGTCACGGAGCACTGGCTCTGCAAACAGCTGGGGCTCCACAACAGCTGCAGTCGCAGCTCTCACACGGGGATAAAGTCTTTGGCTACTCCCTGCTCAGACATGCTTCCACCCTGCAGCCGGCTTGCGGAGAGGCCGAGACAGCCCCTGCCTCGTGCCCCCACTTAGCGGTGCGCTGGCTCATCTGAGCCTCCTGTCAACCCCCCACTCACGTATCCCAGCAGGGGACGAGCTGCTCACCATTTTCTCCTCAAAAAGATAGTAGGGCCGGAAGCAGGGCCGCCATTCCCCCTCCGCATACAGACTTTGACCGGCACGTGCCACCGAGTAACCTGGGCAGCAGGAGAAACAGAGAGTGAGCGGTAGGAAGGACGGACAAGTTGGAGGTTGGAGTAGGCACGAGAGAGCACCGAGGACAGCTCTGCTTGTGCCAAAGCTCAGAGGCTGCCAAAGACGGCCGCCCTCTACTGTGTGGGGAGCTGTGGATATACCAGGGCAGAAGTGTGCCTGTCTCAACAGGGAGAAGGCAAGACCACCTCTCGGGCTGCAGAAAGGCAGGAGAGCGAGGTGCAGCCTTCTGCTCTGAAGGAGGTGAGACGCCCTGCAATGCTGCTGCTACAGGCTCTCGAAGGCGAGGAGGGCGGCCAAAGAGGTGCACTGCCTTGCCTGGCCTTACTGTGTGGAACACCCCAGCCCGTCCCAGCCCCTCTTACTCTCTCGAGCTACGAAGACGCTGTGGATGGCACGCAGAGCCTCCTCAGACCCATGGCGGATCTCCTGGTCCACCTCGGCACGGCACAGGGTCAGGTGCCCCAACAGCTGCCCCAGCAGCGTCTCACACTTGTCTTCTGAGCAGGAAACGCCGTCCCTGTTTTTACTCTGTTCAGACGAGCTCTGACGATCCAAGGAAAGGCAGAGTTAGCTGCGCTAAACTAGCGCGCCTGGGACAAAAGCCCTGACCCCCCCGAGCCAGCAGCGGGCCAAGCGCCACAGGAGCTGAGCGCCAGCGCTTTGGCCAGCTCTGCCCTGGGCCACGCAGGGGCCCGAGCCATGGCAGACCCGTGTCTAGGCGAGGAGCACACTGACTGCCTTCGGTGGGAACTGCTGAAGGGTTTGGAGCGGCTGCGGGATTTTGGTGTCTAGGGGACTCTGCCCCAGACCTGCTGGGGCACCAGGAAGGGGGCTTAGATGCTGCCTGTCCCGCCGGCCCCTTACCTCCATCAGAGCAGGGGTGACCAGGACCCGGCTCAGTCTGGCAATCCTCCCCACAGCACACCGGCGCGCTTTCACCCTCTTGCACTTGATGTAGGGCAGCAGAGCCTGAGAAGTCAAAAGCTGCCGGTTTGACAGAGGATGCAGTGGCAGCTCCTGGAGCGGCCACTCTGCCAGGCACCTGGCGGGGTGCTGACAAGGCGCCCAGGCTTCCCCTGAACAGGACAAGAGCCTGGAACGGAGGCCCGCCCTCCTGGCAGCCTCAGGAACGGCTGCCCCAGTGGAGACCTACTGCGGTCACCAGTCATTATCCCAGCCCGCAGCTCCTACAAAATGGCCTTTGGCCCCTCTCCAGGAGGGAAGGGCTTTGGGGCTGGCATGTTGCCGGAGAGGAACCGCCTGTTGGACGCTGGCAGCTGGGGCACGCCTGCTGCCATCAGGCCCCTGCTGCGGAGACGCCCTGCCACGGCCAGGCTCTGGGGCACTTGCCTCCTTGCAGTGATGGCGAGCACGGTGTGCCTGCCCAGGCACATCACTGGGTTCCAGTAGCTGGGGAACTTCTTTTGCACTAGCACCTGCAGAGAGACAGCACAGCTGAGCAGGGACACGGGAGCTGCCAGTGGCCAGCACCAGCATGCCCTGCAGGCACAGCACCGCTGTCCCCATGCCCTCTGCTGGAGGACTGCCACGAGGCTGCTCAGCCCCGTGCGCCTCAGCTTTCTCGCTGGAACTCTTGGCTGAACGTGGCCCCAGTGCAGGAAACAAACATACCCCAACGTGGTCGCTTCTGTTATGCCACGTGAAGGAAGGAAAAAGTGCAGGTGTGCACAGACGAGTATCAAAAATGCTGCAGCCAACATCACTGTTTGTCCCGTTCCGTTTTAGCTGCTGTCCAGTTACTGTCTGCACCGAGGGCCAGGGATTTGCTAGGTGCTCAGAGCACTTTGCCAGTGTCGGGCAACAGCGAAGAGTTAATGACTTCCAAAACAGAATCCATTCAGCAGCGTTTGTTTACCTGTGCTTTCTGAGTGATTTCATTTTACTGAAGGATGGAACAGTTCATTTAAGTGAAAAGCTTGCGCAGAATTTTGGGATGGGAGCGATCTTTTGTCACTAGCCTGCCATGAAGATTCAGGGGACTTTCTCCTTTAATTTTCCCATGCCTTAGGAAACACCGCAACTCATCGATGTAATGACACTTGCGCTTTAACAGCAGGGATTGAAACTCATGCTCACACGCTTGTTTTTAGGCACGATGACCCAGTGTCTACTTAGCTCAGGTTAAACTGTATTCTCGCTTCTGATGGCACCTATCATTTTATTCACAAAGGCAGTCAGGGAATGTCGTTGGTTGCAGGTTACGGTTTGAGTGATTGCTGCCAGAGTATTGGCGACAAGAAGCACGCACAAAACGTACGCTTTCATTTCTACTTCCTGCATGTCTTTGTACATACTTGTCTACGGACGTTGCCGGGCTTTGCGACAGCACTACTTGGAAGCACAGCCTCTGCTTCACACTGCACTTTTCCATCCATCTTCATCTTCACTCTCTTCCTTTGTTCCGACGCTTTTCAGCCCTCCCAACCCACCGCTCGGTTCCACCCATTGCCTGTCCTCAGCAGAAGGAGCATCCGCCGGCACACGTGGCTCCAGAGCCGTGCCTGGGCGCGCTGCCCCGTTCGGGGCCTGCCGTACCTGCGGACCGACGGAAATACACAGACCGGAATTCTCTCGGCCGCTCTGATCTGCCAGAGCGTCCTTCTTCTTCCCAATGCGTCCCAGCATCTATGTGGAAACGCACGGCGCATTTCAGAGACCAACACTGTTAACTTTGGGCACTGCTTCCGCGGCACCCCCTGGAAATAGAACCGCCGCTGACCTCTTCGTTTGCAAACGCTGAGCTCAGCCAGACCGGGCCGCTGCCCAAGGGCGGCTTGCACCACGAGCCCTCCGTGCATCGCAGCTGTCCCGGGAAGCCGCGCGTCTGAACCGCGGGATCTCTCCCCGCTTCTCAGGGCTCTGCCGCAGGGCACGTCCCGCCTGGGTCTGCCACCTCCAGGCACACGGGCCTGCCAAAGAGCAAAGG
>NW_018364192.1:107248-113295 GCF_002078875.1 Numida meleagris | reverse complement strand
CTCGGGCGGCGAAACCCCGCTCGGCGCGGGAGCGCCGCCTGCCGGAAGCCGGGGCTACGACGGGCTGCGCGGCGCCCGCGGGGGATAGCCGGCGTGACGCTGCCGAGGACGGGGCTCTCGGTTACGGGCCGACGTGCAGCGGGCGAGGAGCGTTCTGCTTCGGGGCGTACGCGACCAGCCGTGGCTCGCGGATGAGGCCTCGTCCGTCCGCAGCTATGGCTCCTCGAGGCGCGAGGCCCCGGGGCGAGTTCTTTCCATTGCTTTCACAGCAACCGACGTACTGACTGTGGTGCAGTAAGAGGAGCCTTTGTAACATTCGTGCCGATGTGCCAAACCGAAGAGTAGCACAATTCTGTAACACTCAGTCTACCTAAATAAAATCTGCAAGCATCCTCCGTCTCCTGGAAAACGAGACTTAAGTAAATGTGTCTCTCCGAGCGGAAACTGAAGGAGCCCTCCTCATGGGTGACGATCCCCACAGTCAGAATTAGAGCAGCACCTGACAGCCACATTTCAAGGTCTGTCACACGGCTGCCTCTGATAGCTGCAGGAAACAAAAGGGCCTCTGGCACTGCCATCCAAGTTGTTTCAGGTCCTGGCACACCTGAAATTACACAGCCACCAACAGTGATCTTGCCCCCTCCCTCTGGGCCCCACAGAATACTCCTGAACCTCTCTTGATGAATGTTAGGACGTTACAACTGTAAAGCCCACTAGGGATACAAATGTCACCATTTTTCTGAGCCATCTACGTCAGTGTTAGAGTACTGCACCTATTGAAAACAAACACGTACTTCCCACCTAAGTCTTCCTCCTGCCTGGAGCAGCTGAAGGCCATACTTGTGCTCACCGATGAGATCGTTCTCTGTCATTACGCCCTCTCCCCTGGAGATGGTGCCATGGGTGCTGTGGGTGCAGCCCTGCCCGGCGCTCTGCCTCCACCTGCACCCCAGCCTGGCCATTGCAGGAGATGCTGTTGTTACTGACAGATGCCAGCTGGCTGCACTGAAGGACTGCTGCCCCACTGCTGCACTTGTTGTGAATGACATTGGCAGCGATGTTGAGCGCTTCGCTGCTCTTGATGTGCATCCCATTAGCTGCCAGTGAGAGAAAGGGAGCACAAAATGAGTAACTTCAAGCCCTGCAAGATCGTTCCAGAGGGCAGAGAGTGTCTGCAGAGACAGAGCTCCTTCTGGTAGGCCAGCAGCAAAGCGTGGACATGCAGGCATGCCTGTTCCTGTGTCACCTCCACATTAGCAAAAAATAACCCCAATGCAATCTCTCTTTACTCTGTTCACTTCTCTCTTGGCTTTAGGCCTGCAGCTCCTATCTGCTGAGATCTGGAGGCTCTGCCAGGAAGATCAGAACTGTTTCTGTTCCTGAAAGCCACCGTGGTACTTCTGTCATGACACGACTTTCTGAATGGGATCTTAAGGGTGCATCAACACCCAAACCTCCTCTGTGCAGCTCAGGCAGAACCGAATCTCAGAGCTGTGCTGCTCCTCATACCTCCTTCCTGGCTCAGTCACCAGCTCAGTGCACCCTCTCTCGAGTGTCAGGCACTGGAAGAGGCTGCCAGGGAAGCGGTGGAGTCACTGTCCCTGGAGGTCTTCAAGAAACGTGCAGATGTGGCACTGAGGGACATGGTTTGGTGGGGATGGTGGGAATGCGCTAACGACTGGACGTGGTGATCTCTGAGGTCTTTCCCAACCTTAATGATTTGGTGATTCTATGATTCTGCACAACACCCTATTTCCTGGAGTATGGGGAGACAGTATGGTGTTGAGCTCCACCAGTGCCACGCTGACGTGGGCCAGGAGGGGAATGGCTGTCACCATCTTCCTGGCAGAGCACAGCCACCCTGTGGATGCCGCTGCGGCTGATCTGGTTGTTGACAAGGAGCGGGAGGCTGGAGGACGCCATCCACACACCACAGCCCTTGTTCCCTGCGTCGTGGGGAGGCACAGCCCGGTTACTCAGCAGTGCCTTGGGAGTCCGCGGTCCTGCCCCAAATTGGCTGCCACGTGGCTGTGTGGCAGGGAATACCTCTCACTGGACGTAGCAGCTAGCAGCACGTGACAGGGCTCCGGGCAGCTCTCTGGCCTGCCTTGGTCGTGCTGGGCCACCTCGAGTCCGTGAGCTCAGTGCCTCGGTTTCCCCACCCCCATTTTCTCCTGCCCCCTCTCTGGGGGCCTGAGGGTGTGGGACGGGATGGGTGCAGGGCTCATTTTGGTGGACCTGTGTGGCAGCCCTGCCTACCGCTAAGGGCAAAGCTGTCCTCTCCTCCACAAGATGGGGTTCCCTCCTGAGGAATGGCTGCTGAGCAAGGCAAAGCCCGGCCCTCCTGGAAGGCTTCCACCGCCTGCAACAGTGCCAAGCTGGGCAGCCTTCCTGGTCCCCAGGCCCTGTCTGTATCTTGTCATGTCAGCACTGCTATTTGCACATGCAGGACAGAGGACAGCAATTCAGAAACCTTTTCTTTTTTAAAAAAGAAAAGTTAAATTTTGCTCCCCACCGGTAGGCCTGCCTACTTCCCACCTGCTGGTGGCTGCTGGGCTCCCCTACAGGCATGCAGGATGGATAGGCCTCCTATCTAGACTGATACACTGCACACTCACTGTTTCTTAATGCCTCTCTTTACACATGTTTATCTTTAACGCCTTGTTTTTCTTTTTTTGGCTTGCCACCCCTACATCAGGCTGCACAGGGCTCATCCAGCCTGGTGCTGAGCACCTCCAGGGATGGGGCACCCACATCTCTCTGGGCAGCCTATGCTAGTGCCTCACTGCCCTCTGGGTAAAGAATTTCCTCCTGACTCCTAACCTAAATCTACTCTTTTAGTTTAAAGGCATTCTCCCTTGTCCTGTCACTCTCTGCCCATGTAAAAGTTGCTCTCCCTCCCGCTTATAACATCCCTTTAGGGACTGGAAGGTGTTTACAGGGTGAGAGCTGGCTATACAGGCAGAGGAGCCTGACTACACAAATCTAGCATGCCACCAAGTTAATGCTTCCAACAGCAATCATGAGGTTACTGCAGGCAGAAGGCAGGGGCTGCCAGCACTTGCCTTCTGTTACAGGGCTCGCAGAGCAAGCTGTTCCTGGGAAGAGCAGGGGGGTAACAGCAGGTGAAAGGAAGAGCACCCACAGCAGTCTTCACAGCACCTCACTGTTCCCAGTGCACAGCACAGAGCAGGACAGATCCCAGAAGATGCTTTCTTCCAGTTTGGCTTCCCCTTGTGCATAAACGAAGATTCCTCCCTTCTCATCCCTGAAAACACACTGCCGGACAAGGCAGCCTTGCAGAGAGCTGGCCAAAGCCTGGGCTTCTTTGTTCTGCTGCAGCTCCCACTGCAGGGACGGCAGCATGAGGTCCCTCTGAAGGGTGTACGGTCTGTTGCTCTGAAGCCTGCTGAGTGTAACACTGCTGAGCATGTGGCTCAGGCTGCGGGCCTGGTATGGCAGCGTGCTCACAGCCTGAGCATCCTCTTCATCTTTACTGCCTGCCTCACTGTCACCAGAGCTTGAGGCAAGGGTTTGGCACTCCTCCTTTGCTGCCCACAGGTCCTCTCCAAATTCAGTGCTTTCCCTGGCTGAGCCCAGCAGGGCTTGTGTCCCTGGAGAAAGGAAACGGCTTCATTCCTCCCTGAGGATGATCTCGCATGTTATTCCTGTCCCTAGCAGTGACTGCCCCCAACCTGCGATCTCAGCCGAGGGGTGGAGGGAGGGGTCAGGTTCCCAGCTGGGAGCTGGGCAGGACTGGCCAACACAGCCAGGTGCTTGCAGGCCAGGCTGCGGTCAGAGCTAGGGCAGCCCTACTGGAGGCAGAGGGCCACACTGTGGAAATGGATGTTGGAGCAGCTGAAGGTGCAGAGCCTCACTTGGCATGTCCCAGCTGTGTGGATCTGCTTTCAAAGTTGCAGCTGTTAAACTGTTCACAGCCTGAGGTTGTCTGGAGAGAGAGAGCACATGGTGAGGTCCATGACAAGAAGAAGGACTTGGAGGTACCGTGAAGTCCTTCAACAACAAACAAGCTCATATGCACACACAGAACAGGCATTCAGGCATCAGAGACGCAGTGCTGCAAGCTGAATTAACAGGAATTAACAAGTGCTAACAATTCAGAGGAGACTGAGGCTGGATATTAGGAAAATTTGCTTTTCTGAAGGAGCGGTCAGGCACTGGCACAGGCTGCCCAGGGAGGTGGTGGAGTCACCGTCCTGGAAGTGTTCAGGAAACGTGGCACTGAGAGACACGGTCAGCAGGTATGGTGGGGGTGGGCTGGGGTTAGACTCAATTATCTTAGTGGTCTTTTCCAACCTTAACAATTCCACGATTCTAACTATCACAACTGAAATGAGTTACATCTGCTGACTTTGTTCCCTGCTGGCAATGTTACTTCTAGCCTCCTTGCCAAGACACTTCTGGGGCCAGAAGTCACCTGTGGGAGCAGACAGAACTTGGAGGATGTACAACACTCCCTGTAGGGAAGAGCTCGCAGCCTTCAGTGTGTTTGCAAGCTGGCATCATAAATGGACCCAAGGGTCTGTGAGTGAAGCAGCAGGTAAGACGACATCAAGCATCATCTGGCTGGCCTGGAGATCTGCAGTTCTCCCTGGAGCTGCTAGCACACTTGGTAGAAAGTTGCTGCACCCATGGTATGTCAAGTGCAAAGGAAAACAAGTTTGTGCTGTGTGCTGCACGCTATGCTGTGATATCGCTGTAGGACTGACAATTTCTTGCTCCTGGGTTGTGGTTTTCCATCTGACTTGGTGGTATTTCTGAGCCATCCCTGCCTTGGCCTTCTTGCTTCACCAGGTCATGCGTGTTGCCATGTGCAGATGCAAATGTCACTTTTATCTTCAAGAGAGGCAAAAAGGAATGGCTGGGAAGCTATGGGCTGCTCAGCCCCACTTCCGTCCCTGGCAAGGTGACGTACAACTAATCCTGGGAGTCACTTCCAGGCACCCAAAGGACAAGAGAATCGTCAGGAACTAGGGTGGATTCACGCAGATAAAGTCGCATCTGGGAACTTGAAAAGCTCCTGTGATGAAAGGGGCAGCCCGATGGGTGAGGGAAGAGCAGTGGGTATGGTCTGCTCCCACGAGATCCTCGTGGAGAAGCTGCTGATGGGTGGATGAGGAGCTGGAGGGATGGCGGCACGCTGGAGGCCAGCAACCAGTGCGTCACCACCCAGTGCTCCTCAGAGCTGTCTGGTTATCTGCAGCAGGGGCCAACAGAAAGGCAGCAGGGTGCAGAGGGGCCACTTGGGAACAGCTGGCTGTGCTCCTGACATGAGCAGGAATCTCCTCAGCTGCTGTTCTCTCTTTCCACGTATCCCCTCCACTGCCCAGCAGCCACACTGTGATGCGGTGGATCTGTAGCTGCAGACAGGCAGTCAGCGCATCCATGTAACATTCATGGTCAGACCTGAGTGCCTCAGAACTGCCTGTAGATGGGTTCTGAAATGGGGTTCTCTGTACTCCGGGAGAACCACAGAGAAATCCCTCTGGACCACGAGCCTCCTGCAGATTAAACTATCTAAACCATCTCTTTCCTTAATGAGAGAAGCCAATTAAAAGAGGCGCAATTCAATCAACCGCTGAAAGCCCTTTGAAATCCACGCTCAATCACAGAATGGCTGGGAGGGACCTTTGGGGATCCCCCGAACAGCCCCCGCCGAGCGCGGCACACCGGGCAGGCACAGCTGGGACAGAAGGAGCAGCCGCGGCTCGCTCGGGAACGCGCTCCCCTTCACGGGAACGCGCTCACCTCCCCGAGCAGCGCGGGTTGATCCGGAACACCGCGTCCCGGCGCCGCGCTCAGCGCCGCTCCCTGATTGGCTGCGGGAGGGGCGGGTCCACCACGCCTCCCAGCAGGCTCCTCCCCCCGCGTCGCCCGTGACGTCATCACGCAGCGTCGGACGTCAGACGGCGGCGCGCCGACGGCGGTGCGCGGGGTCGGGCCGGTCCCGCCCCGCCATGGCCGCAACTACGGGTGCGTCCCAGGGCCGCAGAAGCTGCGCCCGGCTCGGCCCGCCTCGGAGGCCG